>NC_045444.1:2403249-2406611 GCF_002776525.5 Piliocolobus tephrosceles | reverse complement strand
TATTTTTCTCCCTTGACTCTGGTTCTAGGAATCGGCTTTCCCAATAGGTACCTTAAGTTTCCCAACTTTCCATTTATCACAAACAAGGATATTAACCTCTGTCGAAAAAAACCCCAAACTTTCCCAGGCCTGTTCGTGAAAGCTGTGCTGGCCATCCTGCCCACACAAAGAAAGCATAGGTGCTTGTCGTCGCACAGGCGAAGCCGTGTGAGTGCTGTTGATAGCCTGTTGCTCTAATCCAGCAGCTTTCTTATACACAGTTGTTGAAAACCATCAGCGCTGGAGAGAGCAAAAGAAACACTGGGCTGATAGATCGGAATGACTTAGGAGAGGCAAATCCACACACACGTGTTGTGTGGATCTTGCAAAATCTGTAACTATGCGGAGAGAGGGGTGGGGAGAAGGGGAGAAAACAATCGAGCCCCAGAGGCATCTGGAAATGAATGCTAGACTCTGTCTGGGTGTTGCTCAACGGTGACCTGCCTTCCCAGGGGCCTTGCCAAGGTGTGGTAAAGGCGCAGGTTCTGCTGATGGCTCGTTTCATCCCTGCTGGAAGCAACTGGGGAGCTGCTTCAAAGTTGCAGTGTCCTTCGAGCAGCAAAGATCCAGAGATGCCAGGGCATGAGAAGGGCATCTCTCCCATGCGAGCATGGTGAGCAGACAGGCGTCTACCTGCACAAGGTGTGTTTATGGGCGCAAAGCCTCCAACTCGTGGTCAGGTTAGAGAACAGAAGCTCATTCATTCCCTATTTGCCCCAAAGCCTAACCCTTCTCCTTTAGTTACTTGGAGTGAACAACTACTACCCCACAAGGGCCCAGGCCTGGTGGGTTCTAGCACAGAGCTCTTGCGGTGTAGGCACCATTGCCCCGCAACAGAAAAGATGAGATTCTAGAGACACCTCCCCGACATGCCCCTCCCTTTCTGCCACATTTTGGCCGTGTCTGATGTTGGCCCACAAAGTTCCACCAAAAACATCCACCACCCACTATTCCTGCAGCCCAAGCAAAAGCTCGCAAAGGGAAAATCGAGGCGTTCGGTCGGAGCTGCAGCATCAGACGGAGGTGTTTCGGCAGGCCAGGGGCTCTAATGAGGCTGGAAATAACAGGGCAGGGAAGTGCAGGAAATGGCTAAACATACTGTCAGCTTTGAACTCCACAGACCTGCTCGGAAGCAGTCACATTGGTCTGAAACATGAACGCCTCTTTCTTATGGGATCAATAAAGGCTGAAGGAATCGCTTCTGGTCCTGCTCGTGTTACCAAATGTGATGATCACTTGCTGAGCACTGAGGAGATCACAGGCCAGAGGAGGCGGGGGTCCTCCTGGGCTGCGTGGTCGCCCACCCGACGCTCAGACAGACACCAGCCAGCCTCACCTTGTGCTGCCTCTGTGACTCTGGGCGACTCTGTTTCTTTATCTATAAATTGAAAATAATAAATAGGGCCCACCTGGAGGAGTTGTGTGGGCCCCAGTGGAGTGATAACGTAGGTAAAGGACTGACAGGCCAGGGTCAGACACCATGGTGGCTCCCCTGAAAACCAGGAGATCATCGCTGTGGTTCAGAACCTGTTCCGTCCTCCTGTGCTGCCCTAGGCACTCCAACACGGCACCCTCTCCCCACCACGCCCAGTCTCCAGGTCCAGGATACAGATGTGAGCTGGGCCATTGCTGGCCTCCCGGCTCTGAGGAAGCGAAGTGCAGTCCCACAGCCATGCGGCAGGAGCCACCCTCACAGCAGAACCAGTGTAGATGCTTGAACGGCTCCTGCAGACACTCCCCTCTCCCCCTCTTAAAAAAAAAAAAAATGCCCTGGCCTCCATAGCCTCCACATACCTGCTTGTGCCCTCCTCTCCACTGGTATCACAAACAGAAACATCAATCTGCCTTTGTTTTGCCGTGTCTGTTTCCACACACTCCGCCCATTTTATTTGAAAACAAAGCTTCTCATCTTTGCTCGGACTTCTCAGCCTACTTTTAAACACAGCACTAACAAGCGCCTCCAGGGTGGGGTGGAGGGTTTGTGCCAAGAGCGAGGCTTGGCCCAGGGCCCATCCCTTCCAGGCCTGGTCACAGGGCGAGAGGGTGGAGATGCAGCAGACACAGGGGCCGAGAAGGGGCCTGCGCCTCCCCACCTTGCCTCTCCCACTGGTAACGAACCTCCCCTCCATCCCCAAAGGCCTCGAGTCACCCTGGGCTGCTCCAGGGGTCCCCTTCAGCAGAACCCCCAGGCTGTCAAGCGTGTCTTTTGCACAGAACACTTTACCTGCCCCCACCCCTGCATCTTGTTCTCTGCTCCAGAGGGGCAGAGCTGTGGAACCCCAGAAGGCAGGCCTCTGAGAGGACCCGAGTCACCCGGACCTGGACTCAAACCCCATCCCTTTGCCTCTCCTTGGACGAATCACTGAACACTGAGCTTCCATTTTGCATCTTCCAACTGCACAGAGAATAAGTGCGTGCTGCTCCTTCCGTGGCTGGTGCTGAGTGGGGATTTTCAGAACGGTCTCTTCTCCCGGCATTTCCCACAGGATCAGAGGTAAATAAGCTTTACCTCCACCACACAGGAGGGAAAACTTCAATCCCATGTTAGGGTAAACCGGGGAGAGACTTGGGGTAAATGGGGAAGACGGTTTTGGTGATGGGTTGGGAGGGGCCCTTTACCCCCAGAGGAAGTGGTCACCTCCGAGGGTCTAGCCTGGTGGCAGGTGGCACAGTTGTAGCCTAGAGAAGAAAGAACAGGGGCTACGCACATTTGATGTAAAACCGAGGAAAGGTGAAGAAATGCAAGCAGCTCGTGGGGTCACCAGGTTTGGGGCTCAAAGGCCCAGGAAAGGAGGGACCCCAGGCCTTGACCTCCACTGCACACCTGGGGAGTGGAGGGGCCGGAGACGGTTCCCTTGGAGCCACCAGCGCCCACACACAGGGACACTCCCCACCTGACAACTGAACTGTGGAGTTCCATCATCTCTGCAGCCCGCTATGGTAACTGAAGACGAATTTTCCAGTGCAGGAAGAGGGTGAGGGACCTCCTGTCTCATGCTTTGTTGAACTCATACGAAGGGAAGGGGAGCCGGGCGCAGTGGCTCACGCCTGTAATCCCAGCACTTTGGGAGGCTGAGGCGGGCGGATCACCTGAGGTCAGGAGTTCAAGACCAGCCTGGCCAACATGGTGAAACCCTGTCTCTACAAAACATACAAAAATTAGCCGGGCGTGGTGGTGGGAACCTGTAATCTCAGCTACTAGGGAAGCTGAGGCAGGAGACTTGCTTGAACCCAGGAGGTGGAGGTTGCAGTGAGCCGAAATTGTGCCATTGCACTCCAGCCTGGGCAACAAGAATGAAACTCCTTCTCAAAAAAAAAAAAAA
>NC_045444.1:2401361-2403149 GCF_002776525.5 Piliocolobus tephrosceles | reverse complement strand
AAAAAAATATATATATATATATATATGTGTGTGTGTGTGTGTGTGTACAAAAATAAATAAATACATATATATATGGAAGGGGGCAGGAATCATGGAGCCAGAGAAACTGATATTCAGTTCACAGGTAAGTGGGGGACCCGATGTGGAACTAATGGGGTTCTGTGTCATGGGCAACTAAACCTGGAGGGGGCACCGCACCCGGTTCTCCCAGAGAAGAGAAGAAGGACTGGGCAGACGGCTCTCCATCTCTCTGTGGAGGCCTCCCCTCTCACTTCCTTCCCCAACATCCCACCTCCACCTGCTGCTTCCAACCCCCAGCCCTGTGGGTTCTGGAAAGTTTGGTTGTTATCCAGCAGGAGGATGATGAATGGTTTGGAGTACAGCCATTAAACTACAACCTGTGGGCCAAAGCTGGCCCACCCCTTGTTTTTCTAAATAAAGTTTTATTGAAACAGTCGCCCTTGTTCCTTTACATATCATCTGGGGCTGCTTTCTCACTTGGAGCAGTTGCAGCAGAGACAGTGCGGCCTGTGACACCGAAATGATTTGCCATCTGGTCCTTCACAGAAAAGGTTTGCCAACCCAGGTTTACAGAAGGAGAAAGGAGGGTGCTTCCCACCTGCTTCCCTTGGTGAGTGGGGAGGAGCTGGTGGCAAAGAGCAGGTTCTTGGCAGTAAGAACCAGGGCAGCCCTGCATCAGGCTGGGAGGGCTGAGGAAGGCCTCTGTGGGGATGCAGAAAGGGGGGCTTAGGAGTGGGGAGGGAGCTGAGGCCTGTGCCTGGAAAGGATGGGCCAAGAACAGGGAGAAGACAGCTGGCGCAGAGGGGATGCTGGGCTGTCCCTCACAGACTCCGCTGAGGCAGGAAAGGCTTCGCTAAAGAGGAAGGTCAATGCATTTAGGCTTTTTCAGAGAAAAGGACAGAGTTCCCATGGGTGAGGGTGAGTGGGGAGAGCAGGCAGGCACAGACCTTGAGCTTGGGCTCCTTGGGACCTGCGTGACCCACAAACCCCACCCCTGCCCAGCAAACCCCACCCCTCTGCGGCTTCCCTACTGCCCTTACTGTACTGCTATACCGGGGACCTGCCACGAGTTGCAGCTCCGGCGGCTGTCAGATCCCTCCATCAGGAAACCGGTGGTCCCCTCGAGGCTGGCTCCTCCCCTCCCGACGCCACCCCAGCAGGACTTCTCTCTCCTGTTTCCCAATGTCTGTTAGGGGGACTCCACCACCCGATCCCCCAAGTCAGAAGCACCAGACGTCCTGAGGCCTCTTTCTCCTTCCTCACCTTATATTAAGTCATCTCCAAGTCCCTCCAAACCTCCAGGTGTGCTTCTGAAATCCACTGGACACCCTGGCTCTGGCCACCCTGCCCTGTCTCCCAGCCAGAGCAGCCCTCCTCTGCGCTCACTCGCAGCCCTGTGCATCTGCTCAGCCAGCGGCAGCTCTCCGAGGCTTCCTCACCAGCCGGTTTCCTGGGCCCTGGCATTCAGGCCACCCCTCTGGCCTTTGCCAGGCCCCCACCCCAGCACAGTCAGGCCCTGTCTCCACTTCCTGCAGAATGTTCCAAGCAGAGGTTTTTGGGGCCACACAGCAGCTGTGGGAACTTGGACAAGTTAGCCCACCTCACAGGGCCTCAGTTTCCTTACCTCTAAAATGACGACACAACCAGCTGGGTCCGAGGCCACCGTGAGGATGCAAAAGGCTGTTATTCACATTGCTGCAATTTCCCTCCCTGCTCGTGCCTCTCTACTCGCTTCTGCGCCATTCCATTACCATTCACTGAGCAAAA
>NC_045444.1:2363564-2401351 GCF_002776525.5 Piliocolobus tephrosceles | reverse complement strand
CTGCGGGCATTTCAGCACTGCGCCAGGGCGGGAACCAGCGTCTGGCTTTGCCTGGAGAAACAGAAGGGCACAGTTGGATGAAGTGTGCTGTGCGCCGTGGCGGGCAGGGTGGGGAAGGGTGCAGCCAGGGCCGAAGGCACAGTGTTGGGCACGCAGAAAAGGGCGACAGGCACATGATGGGACCACAGCATGTGCAGATGACAGCCGGGAGCACAGACAAAATGACGCTCTGAGGATGGCAGCCAGGGACACAGAGGAGGTGTCCTCTGGAGAAGGGGCTGGCAGCTCCCCCCAGCGTCACACCCACTCGTCAATGGCTGTGTGCTCACGGTGGTGTCCCACACCCTCCAGGGATCGTCAGCTGAGGAGTGACATGGCCAGGCCTGTGCAGCAGCGAGCTCACACTGGCATTAGAGTGAAAGACTATCCTAGAGACCGGAGACCAGGGCATCAGTGTGAGAGATCAGGGAAAAGACAGTCACAGTGGCCGAGACGTCACGCTGTACAAGCCAGACCGTGGCGCCGAGGGGCAGTGGGGGCCACCCAGACAGAGCACACTTAGACCATGAGAAAGGACAGCACGATTCGGTGACCATCACCAGGGGCCAGGCCACGGGAAGCGTGAGGACACCTGTGGTGTCACCCTGCGGGCAGCCCAGCTCCTGCGGTGCTTTCGGGTGGGAGGCCGCCCTCTGCCAGCGGGTGAGAGAGCATCCACCCCAGAAGCCACTGGAGGGCAGGAAGGAAAGGATTATGGCTCAAAGGAGTGACACAGTGATGGAGAAACAAGCTGCTGTTCTGTGTGTGGACGAGTGTGCCGGGGGCAGGAGGTGGCACTGACGATGTCACCAGGGAGAAAAAATTACCTTGAAGCCCAT
The DNA here is from genome assembly GCF_002776525.5 of Piliocolobus tephrosceles. NCBI lineage: Eukaryota > Metazoa > Chordata > Mammalia > Primates > Cercopithecidae > Piliocolobus > Piliocolobus tephrosceles. Next base: position 2,400,473 of record NC_045444.1, on the reverse strand, counting down.
GGAGTGAAGAGTGTTCAAGACAGAGATGGGAAAGCCTGGGGGTGAGGAAGGCACAGATTGTGGTCAGTTGTTTAAGGACGGAAGAAGTTAGGAAAACACTGCCCCGGGTGATTTGCCTCCTACACAACAAAGGTTTCCTCCAAGGCTAGTGCAAGCTGGCAGGAAGCACGCATCTTCCCCAAGCCCAGCCACATCAGCGGCACAGGCCTGCACCTTTGCGCCGCTTCGGAAGAGCTTGCTCAGTCTGGCTGTGGCTTTAAAAGTGTGCTTGGCTAATTAAATAAAACCCCAGTCGAGGGATGAAAGAAAGTGCTTTGGAGCTCGTCCAGGGACCCATCGCATACAGGTGGGGAAGGAGGAGCCTGGGGAGGGAGGGAGGGCCCGGGGAGGCTGACACAGCACCCCCATCCGTGAAGAGCAGAAACCCAAAGACGTCTTTCCATGCACAGCCCAAGGATCTGTGATTTCGGGAGCGCAGAAGGAAAGGCGCAGGACAGGAGGGGAGAGGTGTGAACATCTATGGCAAGGCGAGTCCAGCTACTGTTAGCTGGGTGACAAGGAGCTGCTATGACAAGCCTGCGTGGAGATTTAGGCAGCATATGGTCACCGTTTCATTATGTGCAAGTGGCTTTCCGCTGCCAGCTCCGCCCGCAGCTCCTGGAGGCAAAGGCTGAACTGCAGGGTCTGGAAGGTGAGCCCATTTCCCAGACCCCCCAGCCCCCACAGTCGGGGACAGTCTCCCCACACCACAGCTCTAGGTCAGATACACATGGCTGGAACAACGTAGAAGGACAAAATGACGTAAGACAAGATGGTCTTCCACCACCTGCCACGCACCCAAGCAGGATATGCCAAAAGTGCCCCGTGGTCCAGCTCACAGGTCACGGTCAGAACCCACCCAGAGGACTGGCTGCGGGTGGGAGAGATGGTCCCCCGCCCGGCTGCCCCAGACCTCTGAGGTCAGCTTGTTTGGGTTCGAGAGAGCAGTCCTTGAAGTAAAGGCCATTGAGTGGGATCACAGCGGGTAGGGCCCGTGGCGGCCACTGCACAGGGCTGCTGTTGAGACGGCGGGAATGGTTTTTGAAATCAAGGTCTGCTGCTCTCTGGGGGAAGGCAGTGGAGCCTGGGGCTCCTGTGGGCGGGCATGGCTCCGCCTGGCTCTGGGGTCGTCCTGCTTCTGTTTCACCTGGAGGAAGAGTTTGCTGGGATTCCGGCTAAGGGCTGGGGCCTCCTTTTACTCTCCAAACCTTTTCTCAGTAAACAAAACTCAATGTGGGAACAGAATTCCTATCAGTTACAATACAAACTGATTAATGTCATAAAAACGCGACTGAAACCACCGGCCCGCACAAACAGTGCGGCTTATGTTGTCTGCCCCGCTCTCCAAAGGAAACCTTCCTTCAAGAGTTTGTGTATTGTTCACCCTTCTTCTTGGCACACACACACACAAAATCCAAAGTCTGTAATAGCGCAGGTCATTAAACGAAACAACTGCACTTGGGCCTTTTTCAAGGGAGTGATTCAGGCAGGCGCTCTCCTCACAGAATCAGTTTACAAAGCGTTATCAGAACTACCTCGGCCCAGAGGGGAGCAGGCCAGCCACGCAGCGTTTTCTGGGAAAACGGACTTTCTCGTGGCCACTAGGTGGAGCTAGGTGCTTACCAAAAAGGGCAGCTTGAGCTTTGGTGCCGCTGGGGACTTATGATATTAAAATATCATTTTTATATGCAACTACCCTTTACACATACAAATGAAATGGGAGGGAGCTATACGAAGCACCTGCAAGTTTCATACTGGGGGAAGCCCCCCATATGTGGTCAGGAAGGAATCCGTGTCTCACTTTAAGTGAAGAGAAGGGGAGGAAAGGAGGAGGTAGAGGAACCCTTCAGAACCTGAGGCGCCACGTGGTCCTGGTTCGCCTTAATCCATCTCCCAACCTGATCAGTCCTGGGAATGCGGAGACCAGCACCATTCACTGCACAACTTACTTCACCGCCTGCTGTGCTAGGTCACTGTGCCCATGGACCCACGTACCAAGAAGCAATGCTGACGCCCGCCCTGCCCAGCAGCTAGGGTTGCCAGGGGATGTGAAAGGATTCTGAAAAGATAATGCAATCTTCAGACGTTGTTAGGATTGTTTTGTTATTTATTATCAGAAAACAGACGTAAACTGAAGAGGGAGACATAAAGCATTGGCTGTGTGATAGCTCTTTTTCAAACTCATGTTTTCTGACACTTTTTAATACACATCCTCGTTGATAGAATTTCTTTTTCAGCCGGGCATGGTGGCTCATGCCTGTAATGCCAGCACTTTGGGAGGCCGAGGTGGGTGGATCACCTGAGGTCAGGAGTTTGAGACCAGCCTGACTAACATAGTGAAATCCTGTCTCTACTAAAAATGCAAAAAATTTAGCCAGGTGTGGTGACACATCCCTGTAATCCCAGCTACTCGGGAGGCTGAGGAGGGAGAATTGCTTGAACTCGCGAGGCAGAGGTTGCAGTGAGCTGACATCGCACCACTGCACTCCAGCCTGGGCGACAAGAATGAAACTCCTTCTAAAAAATAAAAAGAATTTCTTTCTCAGATAACTTTAGAAAGAAATCATGGCAGAGGGCGTAAGTTTGCACATGGTAATCAAGTATACAAGATAACCAGAGCTCAGAGCAGCCCCGTCCCAGCATCAGGGATAGTGAATTAGGGCCAGGGTCTGCCAGGCCACAGCGGAGTCACCTGTGAGGCTTCTCCCTGTAGGTGGGCAGAGGAAGAGCTAAAGGCCCCCAAACAGCTTCCAATTATAGGACTCTCTGGCTCAGTTTACAGCTAATCAATGATGAACTAGAAGAGGAAAACTAGTTGCTAATTTCCAAACAAACCACGAAAAAACATAAGGAATGAGAAGTTTATTAAAGCAGCATGCTTTTTAAAAAGAAGTTTAATTTTTCTAGTTATTCTTTTTTAATAGAGACTGGGTCTCATCATCTTGCCTAGCCTGGTCTCAAACTCCTGAGCTCAAGTGATCCTCCCACCTCTGCCTCCCAAAGTGCTGAGATTACAGGCATGAGCCACCGCGCCCAGCCAAAAAGTGTAATTTTAAAGGAATCAGGTCACAGGGTTCAGGCAGCAGCATGGAGCTCTGGGATCTTGCAGAGCTAACGTGAACTTTCAAAAGAAACCATTTCTGTGCATATGTGTAGCATTTGCCAAAGATTGTTTTGACCTATAGTATATGAATAAGTGTTTTGTTCTCAACTTTTTTAATTAAAAAAAAAAAGAAAAAAAAAAAAAGGGCCGGGCGCGGTGGCTCAAGCCTGTAATCCCAGCACTTTGGGAGGCCGAGACGGGCGGATCACAAGGTCAGGAGATCAAGACCATCTTGGCTAACCTGGTGAAACCCCGTCTCTACTAAAAAATACACAAAACTAGCCGGGCGAGGTGGCGGGCGCCTGTAGTCCCAGCTACTCGGGAGGCTGAGGCAGGAGAATGGCGTAAACCCGGGAGGCGGAGCTTGCAGTGAGCTGAGATCCGGCCACTGCACTCCAGCCTGGGCGGCAGAGCGAGACTCCGTCTCAAAAAAAAAAAAAAAAAAAGTGTTTCCTATTCAAATAAGCCCAGAAAATACTGGATTAAAAATAAAGTGTCCTAATGAGGGCTTTGAACCTCCAGAAAGGAGCACTCTAATATGAACATGCAATGTTCCAAGAGCACATTCAGTCATAAAACCCTTATTTCCTGAAACACCAATTTGCATTTCTGAGAACGAGTATTTTGTGCCATATTTTTTGAAGAACACTATCCCAATTCAATGGGAAGTGCAGGCCAGTGCTGACGGGTAGTCATTTTGTGGCACCAATGACTTCCTGGCATTTGGGTAAAAACAGTCGGGAGAGGCTGGGCGCAGTGGCTCACGCCTGTAATCCCAGCACTTTGGGAGGCTGAGGCGAGTGGCTTACTTGAGGTCGGGAGTTCGAAACCAGCCTGGCCAACATGGTGAAACCCTGTCTATACCAAAAGTACAAAAATTAGCTGGGCATGGTGGTGCGCACCCGTAATCCCAGCTAGTCGGGAGGCTGAGGCAGGAGAATCGCTTGAACCCGGGAGGTGGAGGTTGCAGTGAGCCAGGATCATGCCACTGCGCTCCTGCCTAGGTGACAGAGCGAGATTTCGTCTAAAACAGACAGACAAACAAACAAACCAGCCAGCAGAGTTTGGTTGAAACAGTAGCAACAAGCCAACAAGTCAAAGACATGGTGGAGAGGAGATTCCATCAAAAATCTACCATCAGGAATGCAAAGACTGCAAATTTGTCATTAAACCTTTTCGGTGACCTAGCTAGGCCTCTGTGCTAGGGCTTAGCAATCAGTGTGGGAATCTCAGTCTATAGAACAGGTTTCTGAAAAGTCATATACAAATGAAGCATTATAAGCAAATAAGTCTGAGACACAAGAGAAGCAACTCTATTTAAAATAGCTGCAGCATCACAATGGAACTCTTTGTGGTGTGATTACACCCCTGGTGTGTGTTTGAGCAGCCAACATCTGTGCTTTGTTCTCCTTTGATCCTGACCACAAGCCTGGGAGAGGGAAGCCCCAGAAGTTCTGCACCTCAGAAACAGAGAATGGCTTACTGACCCCCCTGATTTTACAGATGAGGAAAGTGAAGCACAGAAAAGTCAAGTGAAGCCGGGCACGGTGGCTCGTGCCTGTAATCCCAATGCTTTCTGGGTTGTTTTGTTTTTTTTCTTTTCTTTTTTTTTTTTTTTTGAAACGGAGTCTCACTCTGTTGCCCAGACTGGAGTGCAGTGGTGCGATCCTGGCTAACTGCAGCCTCTGCCTCCTGGGTTCAAGCGATTCTACTGCCTCAGCCTCCAGAGTAGCTGGGATTACAGGTGCCCCCACCCCCCGCCACCACACCTGGCTAATTTTTGTATTTTTAGCAGAGATGGGGTTTCACCATGTTGGCCAGGCTAGTCTCGAACTCCTGACCGCAGGTGATCCGCCCACGTTGTCCTCCCAAAGTGATAGAATCATAGGCATGAACCACCATGCCCCAGCCCATAATCCCAGTGCTTTGGGAAGCTGAGGCAGATGGATCACTTGAGCCCAGAAGTTTGAGAGCAGCCTAAGCAACATAGCAAGACCCCATCTCTACAAAAAAAAATCAAGCAATTAGCTGGCCACACCTGTAGTCCCAGCTACTCGGGACACAGAGCCAGGAGGATTGCTTGAGCCCAGGAGATTGAGGCTGCAGTGAGCTATGATGGCACCACAACATTCCAGCCTGGATGACAAGTGACATCCTATCTCAAAGAAGACAGAGACAAGAGACAGCCTGTCTCTTGTCTCTAAAAAAAAAAAAAAAAAAGGCCAAGGGACTTTTTTCTTTAAATTAGAAAACAAAGTTCTCATATGCAGTGTTAAAGATTTTTGTTAAACCACTGTTAATTATTTATGTCAAAACTATTTGTAGCTTCAGAAAATGGGGAATGCTGAGTATTTTAAAAAGAGATGAGACAACAGCTACTGAAAAGTTGATTTATTATAAGTGTTGAAAATCAGTATAGAAAAATTGGCCAGGCGCGGTGGTTCATACCTGTAATCCCAGCTCTTTGGGAGGCCACGGAGGGTGGATCACTTGAGGTCAGGAGTTTGAGACCAGCCTGACCAGCATGGAGAAACCCCATCTCTACTAAAAGTACAAAATTACCTGGGCGTGGTAGTACATGTCTGTAATGCCAGCTACCTGGGAGACTGAGGTAGGAGAATCGCTTGAACCCAGGAGGCGGAGGTTGCGGTGGGCAGAGATTGTGCCATAGCATTCCAGCCTGGGCAACAAGAGTGAAACTCCATCTCAAAAACAAACAAACAAACAAACAAAATCAATGCATGTGTTACTACCCATTCTGAGGAGATGGAACATGAGAAAAGCTGAGACAGCATCGAAAGAATGCCAATGTCAATCCTTAAACAGACTAGTATCCAAACCACCCACTTACCTAGAAAAAGCAAATCTCATGAGTAGCTCACAGGTTTTTACCAGTACAGTGTTTACTGCTGTGTGGACTCAAGCAAATTCCTGTCGCCTCAGGGTCCCAGAGAACAGGACATGAGGCCCTGGGCCTGCAATGCCAGGGACCCCTTGGCACAGGTGCCCAGAGGCGGGTAGCATGAAGAGGCTGCCATGCTCCAGGCTGGGCAAACTGACCCACTTCTAGCCACAGCAGTCTAGCCCCAGAACTGAGTCCCGACCCAAAAGGAGTCACCCTGGCCTTCGGGGTCTGTTTTGCATGGGTGACTAGCCCACTGTGGCAACAGAGCCTGGGGCAGCCCCCTGAGCCCCACCTCCTGGTACTTACCCCTGTGTTTGTGCAATTTTCTCCCCTCTAGTGTGGGCGGGACCTGTGACTCACTTCTAACCAATGGAATACGGCCAGTGTGATGGATGGCACTCCATGTTAACTACATTATGTTACAATTTGCTGGCCATGAAGAAGCCAATTGCCATGTCATGAATGACCGGTGGGGAGGGCCACAGCGCAGGGAACCATGGGAGGCCCTAGGAACTGAGGGCAGCCTCCTCTAACAGCCAACAAAAAACTGAAACTCACTTTCTGTTTGTTTGTTTTTTAAGACAGTCTTGCTCTGTTGCTCAGGCTGGAGTACGGTGGCATGGTCTCAGCTCACTGCAACCTCCGTCTCCCGGGTTGAAGCGATTCTCCTGCGTCAGCCTCCTGAGTAGCTGGCGTCTGCCACCATGCCTGGCTAATTTTTTTGTACTTTTAGTAGAGACGGGGTTTCACCATGTTGGCCAGGCTGGTCTCAAACTCCTGACCTCATGATCCTCCCTTCTCGGCTGCCCAAAGTGCTGGGATTACAGGCATGAGCCACCACGCCCAGCCTAAAACTCACTTTTATAGTAGCTGCAAGGAATTGAATTCTGGGAGCTTGGAAGTGTGTCCTTCCCCTGCCGAGCCTCCAGAGGAGAAGAGCCCAGCTGACACCTTGGCTGCAGCCTTGTGAGACCTCACTTAAGCAGAGAACCCAGCCAAGCAGTACCCACACTCCTGACCCACAGAAACTGTAAGCTATAATAATAAATGTGTGTTTTCTGAGCCACTAAATTTGTTCAGCAAGAGGTAACTAATACATCGACCAAACAAGGGTGTCCAATGTCAGAGATGACACTTGACATGTACAGGGAATCAGTCAGCAGCCACAGCAGCAAAGCAGACGTGGCAAATGCAGGAGGAGGTGCTGAGTCGCAGAGGAGCTGCTGGCAGGGAGGGGAGCCCCGGGTGCCTGGCCCTGGGGGGGCAGGGGACAGCCTGTTCACCAGAGACCTGAAGCATCCTGCTCCACATTCCAGTTCTACACAGGGCTGGCTCTCACATGCACCCTCCCATGATTCACTCCTTCCTTCTCCAGAAACCTGCTCGTCTCTCTGCGGCCTCTGGGTCAGACGGTATACCAAGCCTTCCAATCACCTGCCAGGGAAACATGGAAGTCACTGGGTGACCAGGCGCGGCGGCTCACGCCTGTCATCCCAGCACCTTGGGAGGCTGAGGTGGGTGGATCACCCGAGGTCAGGAGTTTGAGACCAGCCCGGTCTCAAACATGGTGAAACCCCATCTCTACTGAAAATACAAAAATTAGCCAGGCATGGTGGCGGGCGCCTGTAACCCCAGCTACTTGGAAGGCTGAGGCAGGAGAATCACTTGAATACGGGAGGCGGATGTTGCGGTGAGCTGAGATGGGGCCATTGCACTCCAGCCTGGGCAACAAGAGCGAAACTCCATCTCAAAAAAAGAAGAGGTTGAGGCTGTAGTGAGCCAATATCGCACCACTGTACTCCAGCCTGGCGACAGAGTGAGACCCTGTCTCAATATACGTGTGTGTGTGTGTGTAGCTAGTGGAGATGAGTATCATCATGTACTGTTTTACTCAGCATCTACCATCGTTAAATCTTGTATATAAATGTATACACACACTCATTACATCTTTCCAAAGACAAAAAAAGTAAAATGCCATCATCCCCACGTACAAAAACCTATGAGAAAATGATGCTCAGAGAGACTGAGGAACTCATAAATGGGAATAGACTTCATTGCTAAGACTCAGGCCGCTCTATTTAAAGGCTCAGTTCTTTCCACAGGCTGCCCCCGACCCTGATACAAACAATCCTTACAACCTGGCCTGCCAGCTCTGAGTCTTCCCTTAAAGATGAAGTCTGCAGGTGGCAGCTCCCCAGACACAGCGGGCTGCTTCGCCGCTTCTATTTTGCTCACAGTCTCCTTCTGTCCTGAACAAACTTCTTTTCTTTGCCTTCCTCTCTACTTTCCCACCGTTCAAGACTCGTCTCGTCAGTTCCTCTAAGAAACCCTCCTTCCTTCCCTCTCTAGCCTGGGTTACTTATTCCTAACACAAATGCATGCTGCTAGCATAGAGTATTATTGTACACGATGACGGTTGTGCTAGCTAGTGCATTACTTCATGGTATTACTTTTATCAGCATACATGTCCATCTTCTCCAACAATGTGGAGACTCCTGAAGTCAGGGTTGTGTGTATTCCATTTCGTATCCCAGTGCTTAGCCCAAAGCATGAGACACAGTAGGATGTTGGTAGAAGGGATGCTCCTGCCCATGAAATGACCAGCAGCACTAGAAGTTTGGAAAGTAATTAAAGGCAAGGCTCATGTTTACTTATTCTTGAAGCCCTACTATCACCCACATTAGCAGTCACCTGGCACAGGAGTTTCCACAGATAACCACTGGACAAATATTCTTTGCATAACTGACTCTACAGATCTACCCAGGAGCTTGCTAGGCTCACCCACCTTCCAGGAAAGGAGAATCCACAAGCGTCTCTGACAGTCTCGTTCACCCTCTATGCATGCTTTCCTGTTGGCTGGATTGCCTGGTGGACACTGAGCAGCCTCTGGATACACACTCCGGTGCCCTGGGGAGCTTCTGCACACCTGATGAGGCAGAAGAATGACCCCTAGTGGTCCTCGCTGGCTTTGTTCGTCCATGAAGCACTGGAACCGGGAGGGGTGTTTTCAGAAAAGGTACAGTAATTCAAAGACAACTGTCTAGAAAGAGTGCTTATCAATACACAAGAATTCTGGCAATCGCAACAGAATAAATAGCTGTAGAACCACAGAGTAAATATTAAATATACCTCTTTATTACTGGTAATAAACCCATGTAATATAGCAGTCAATAAAATATATGTTATAAATCTTTTAAAGCCTATGCAATTTTCAACCTTAAAATGCTTTCAGAAGCTCTCATGAACATTCCAAATAATACAGACAACAGATACATCACACTGTACAGTTCTTCAAAGGCATATTTTTAAATAACTCATCTTAAAAAAAAAAAAACCTCTGCCCCCCCCACCACCTGCCCCAGCAAGAATTACTATGATTTTGCAGTAAGAGATTTTGGAAAAACAGTCTATTAAACCAGAGCTTCAGTTCTTCCAAAACCACACAAAGGATCTGTATCTACCAGCACACACTCTCTTTAAATGGAAAAGTTTACCTTATCCCATCAAACCAGTCCCCCCAAAGGCAGTTTGTTACCATGTATATTCAAAGTTGATCAAATCAGTTGTCATAGACTCATTTTCTGATTTGATTATTCTTGTTTTCTTTGGAGGAAGGAGGATAGCATTTTGTTTTTCTAATGAACAGGTAGAGTACAAAAAGTTTAATTTCTTTTGTTAAACAGAACTTCTCTAGGATTACTTTCTCCCTGATTTAGCTCTGAACTAAATTTCATAACTACCTTCGTGGTAACAATCAAAGTTCACCTCCTGTAGGTGCTTATAAACTGCTTGCTTATAAACCCAGGACCTCTGAAATATACTGACATATTCTCTTCACCGACCTAGGGCACTCCCTTCCGTTAACCACCCACTCAGCGCCACCTGGGCCAAGCTCCTCCACCGCAAGCTCAGGCTGAGTTTAAATCCTGGACCTAGCATCCGTGAAACCTTAGGAAAGCACTCTAAGCCTTTGATCACAGGCTGGCAGACCAAGCCCACCCTCTGAATTAGACACCCACAAAGCCAATATAATCAATATCGAAGGCAATGAAGTAATTATTTCATCCAGAAAGAATTCCTGTTTCAGGTTCACACAGGACGTTTCACACACTTAACACATCTTCCTTGCACACTTTATGTGTGCAGACACTCAGCTGGTTTCTCATAGCTAGACATGTACATTTCACACATATTCGAAGAAGGGACTTGGAAAGAAATTTCAACTTTTAAAGTTGCTTTCTAGTCACAGGTGAGTGGTCTCTTGCCTCTTTGAAATATAAAGTTTCTTCACAGCCCATACCATGGAAAGATTGCTAGAAGACTTTTATGCAAGACAGTCAGAATATGGAATGCAAGACTCCCTCTGTCACAGGTTTAGTCAACTTCTTGTGAAAGTACCTGTAGTTGCAGGAGTCAGGTGCGACAGGGATGGACACGTGGGGCAGACCCTAACCCTGCCAAAGAGAATGGTCAGATGGCAATCAGAGCACAGAGAGTGGAGGGAGACGACTGGGGGAGCCGAAGAAGGCACGCCAGGGGTTCTAGGAAAAGAGCAGGGACATCTGCAAAGAGTTCAACAGGGTGACCAGGAAGGATGACCAGGAGGGGTTCAGGCTGCTGTGCATGGTGTGGAGCTCGCGATCTGTGTGGAAGGAAGAGCACCTTTGCAGGGCGGTGGCCCTGAAAGGATGGGTAGAACTGTGTCAGAAATTGGAGGAGAGTAGGAGTCCCAGCAGAACGAACTGCATGAGAAAAGGCACAGAGCAATGAGGGGAATCAAAGGGGCTTTGCATAGCATCCATCTTTACAATCACCTGTGGGCCACTGTAACCACCTTCGTTCTACAGACGTGCCGGCTCACAAAGCCCACATGGGGCAGAGCTGAAATTCACAGAGCTGTGTGTGATTCCTCAGCCAGAGCAACCTCTCTGTGCCAAGCACAGGCACTGCTCAGGGAGAAGGAGTGCTGAACGGCATGGGCGCAGGTGGAGGGATGGCAGGCATCCCGATGGGGTGAGGTCCCCGGGTGCTTTGATGGAGCGCTCTAGAATCCCTATGGAGGAGGGGTTTGGAGAAACAACTGGGGCCGGGGGATGGAGGCGGCTTATCCAAAGCTGCATTTCCATAGCATTAGTGCGCCATGGCTCACTTAGGTGTGTGTTCATTTGAGGCAGTTCCATCGTTTGCTCTAACGCTGGCTGTATCAGTTGTACTTACTTCTGCAGGTGACGAGCAGGAGTGCAATCTGGGTAGTACTTAAGCCAGCTGCCAAGGCAGGGGTTCCTACAGTGGACAGAAACAGGGAGAGACCTGAGTGGGAAGACCACCACGACCACCAGACCACATCTCCAAAGCGTGTGAGGTCAGGAAAACAAGGAGGAAAGCAGAGGAGGCTGAAAAGTAGAAATGGAAAACTACATTCTGGGGGCTATCAGGGAGAAGGCATGCTGGCCAGCAAATATTTGGAAGAAAAACAGGGCAGAGAAGAACGTGACGGCGAGCTCACCGCCACCGGAGCCAAGGGTGGGGAACGGCAAGGCAGACGGCAAGTGTCTACTTTCAACTTAGCAGAAAACTTTCTCACTGAGAAAACAATCAGTCCTCCAATCTGGTTTTAGAGAAATAGAACCTGGCCAGACTTCCAAGATCACAGTGCTGTCTCTTATTTCACTCTGCCTCTTGGTACCAGTCCTCAAAAGAGAGCCCATGCTTTAGAGAGAAACCTGAAGCACTTCCTCAAGGCAACATGATTTTACATTTAAGCTAAGTCATTCCGTTTAGCCAACACCTAAGATCCTGTGATGAGTCCACATCAACAGAGGGCCCAGGGATACACAGTGAACAGTGCATGGTCTCTGTGCTCACGGGGCTTACGTGACAACAGGGACTGAAAGGAGCACGAAGCAGCAGAAGAAGCCGGGATGGGCTCATGAGGAGCGTCAGGGAAAGCCCTCGGCGCGTCCAGAAAGGCTGTAGAGCAGCTACACGGTACTTAAGACATTTTATTATTTGTATATTATACATCAATAAGCTTTATTCTTTTTTTTTTTTTCAAGTCTCGCTCTGTCATCCAGGCTAGAGTGCAGTGGCGCGATCTCAGCTCACTGCAACCTCTGCCTCTTGAGTTCAAGCGATTCTCCTGCCTCAGCCTCCCACGTAGCTGGGACTACAGGCGCACGCCACCACAGTGGGCAGTAAAGGAGTGAGACCCCGAGTAGGGAGAGAGGTGAAAGGAGAAGCAGGAGAAAGCTCAGGCACAGGAGAACTGGCAATGCTGTAAATATTGGAAACAGCCTCTGACTATGTAGGGGGAGGTCCCTGGAGTCTGCAGGCTGCCCCAGCCAGCCTGGCAGTAGTGGAAGCGGACCGCAATGGGGACTGATGTGTGTTTCTGGAACATGTAGCCCCTGCCCTGTGCCTGAGGTAAGGAATATGGCTTAGCAATGAAGACAAAAAGAAGAAAAGGATATTTTCCTATACCCATACAATCCAAGAATCTCTGCAGGAAAAAAAAAAAAAAAAAATCCATACACATACCAAAAGCAATTTTTCCCTAATAAAGAACATAATTTGCACAGATGAGTTGATAAGTTGGCCAATCGCACATGGAAAAGTGCTGACTTAAAGTTACGCAGGTATCTTAGTTATCTTGACCCCGGAAGTCAGGGCCTTTAAGGAAGCCACACTCCACTGCTGTCTCCACAGCCAGAATTGAGTCCCCGGCACTTCCCCCACTTCACCGAGTGCCAGCCCCTGCAGAATGCCGCAGCCTCCCCCAGGCTGAGAAACCCTGGCCTGGGGCTCCGTTTCCAGCTGTGCGGGGATGAAGAAACTTCACGAGTCAGGACATCGTCTTGTCTTAGATTCTCACTCAAACCAATGTGTGGCTAATGAAGGCAGTCTAGACTCACAGAGTTTTACCACAGGAGTCAAATAATATCACACATGTGTTTTCACCGCATAAATCAGATTTTGGGAAAGCTTTCCCAGCTGTAACTACTGAAAATACACAAGAAGTAACTGATGACTTCGCCCATAAGAAGTTAACCAGCTCATCTCTTTGACTCCTGGGCAACACTCACCTTGAGATGTTTTTAACTACTAGAAATAAGTAAGTTTGGTTTTTGTTTTGTTTTTTTTTTTTTTTTTTGAGATGGAGTCTTGCTCTGTTGCCCAGGCTGGAGTGCAGTGGCGTGATCTCGGCTCCCTGCAACTTCTGCCTCCCGGGTTCACGCCATTCTCCTGCCTCAGCCTCCCATGTAGCTGGGACTACAGGCACCCGCCACCAGGCCCAGCTAATTTTTTGTATTTTTAGTAGAGACGGGGTTTCACCGTGTTAGTCAGGATGGTCTCGATCTCCTGACCTCGTGATCCGCCCGCCTCGGCCTCCCAAAGTGCTGGGATTACAGGCGTGAGCAACTGCACCCAGCCATAAGCTTGTTTTAATATGTGAAGTTGATGGACGCTAACTTTCCTAAGGATTCCAGAACTTGAAAACCATCCAGGTATCTGGTCCTTGTCACTGCCACCTGAGAAGGCTTGTGGAGGCTGCAGTGCAAAGCAGCAGCTTCACCCTCCTGGCAGCAGGGGGCTCTGTTCCTGCTCCCGGGCCACGGCGCCTTCACCAACCTGGGCGGGAGGCCGAATCCTCAGCCCAGCCAGGTTTCTGTGCTTCTCAGACACAACCAGAGGCCCCATTCCGACTTGAGCTACGTGTGTGGCCGTGAATCATCCTGACAGTACTGTCAGTGTGACTGAACGCGTCTAGCTTGGTGGCACACAACTAAACAAGTAGAAATTAACAGCAAGCTGCAGTGTGTCAGGACAAGCTCTAGTGTGTGAATGAGACACAGGCTGGGGCAGAGGGATGTTGCAGGAAGTCTCTTTCTTCATTCACAGCTACTCAAATAGAGAAGGCCAGCCTTAAACCCAAGGGCCCAAATTAGTTTTAAAACTTTTACTACGTCCTTTCTAAAAAGTCCTCAAAGTGGGCCTTGTGTAGCAACTTACAAAAGGAAATCAGGAAATCTGCACTGGCAATATGCATTTTAAAAAGCAGCATCACCGAGGAGCAGGTAACTCACCAACTGCAGCTGGCAAGCAGGATCGTCCCAAGTCTGAGAACAAAAAATCTACAAAAACGCTAACAGCACAGGTAAATTAGCTTAGATTTGTTGACCATATAAAAACAAGAGAACATCCCAAGTCAGCTCCATTTCAAAAAAGATAAGACAAAGGATGTACTACTCCACACAGGCAGTTCAGGTTGTACCTACACAGGTAATAAACTGATCATCCAAGAGGTAAAGGCAAAACACATAAGTGAAATCAACACAGGCTTAGGGAAAACTTGCAATTCCCTCACTTAAAAGTTGATATCAGAAGACAACTGGCCAGGCCGGTCACGGTGGCTCATACCTGTAATCCCAGCACTTTGGGAGGCCAAGGCAGGCAGAACGTCTGAGCCCAGGAGTTCAAGACCAATCTGGGCAACACAGCAAGACCCCATCTCTGCAAAAAAACATTTAAAAATTAGCCAGTCATGGGGGCGTGCATCTGCATTCCCAGCTACTCTGGAGACTGAGGTGGGAGGACTGCTTGAGCCCAGGAGTTCAAGACTGCAGTGAGCCATGATTGCACTACTGCATTCCACTGTGGGTGGCCAAGCAGGACCTGTCTGAAAAATTACATCAAATGCTGAGGTCCATACTCCTGGAGAACAGAGATTGCCATAGGCCCCCCGCCTGGGTTGGGAGGCCGACCCCTGCATGAAGTTTAAAATGACCCCTGCATGAAGTCAGATCAATGTGTTCACGCCAACTTTTATTCAACATTGATCTGCAGAAAAAGGAAATCCTAAGTATTTGTGACAATGAAACCAGGGCAAAATGGAAAGCTGAGCCCAAAAGTTAGTCTCTCCTGAAGCCTCTCTTCAAACAATAGTATTTTAAAAAGCCCAAAGGGCACAGAGAATGGAACGGTCACTAGCTGATGTGTGAATCTGACAAATTTACAAAAGCCGAAACCCAGAAGTGAGCTGTTCGATGAGGAAGGAGCTGTTGAGAGGAGGGCTGCTTGCCCACCAGGACCGGCTCAGTCTGAACTGACAGATGGAGCAGCAGAACCACGGTGCATAACTAGAGACAGCCTAAGTAGAAGTCTGTGTGGGACACGGTCCACCCCACCCCTGCAGGCAGCTCTGTCCATAACCAGCGCTCTTCTCTTAGAAGAAACTGTCTGGAGTGAACCAAGGCATCCAGCCTGGCCATTGGCCCCTAGAGCACACCTTCCCTCGATTAGGCATTAGAGATTCCCAGCACTATGACTCGTTTTCTATCCCTTCACCCCGAAGTCAAGCCTGGGCATCCAGGATATGGCTGGACAACCAGGAATCATCAGATACATGAGGAAAACTGCAGCTTAAAAAACAAAGAAAAAGTGAATACAAACACAACTTTCAAAAGATCTAATATCCTTCAAAAGTCAAGATATTGAATCCATAAGGCTGCCAAGAACAGTTGCTGTGAAAAAGGAACAAACACAAAGAAAGCTTTTGTTCACACATACCCACGGTGAACAAGTGAGAAGATAAAGTTGATTCCACTAGTGTAAGCTTCCAAAGGGCAAGGAATTTGTTTCACTCACTGCTCTATCTCAAGAACTTACAACAGCGCTTGGTAAAGTGCTTGGAAAAACACAGGGAGGGAGGATAAATTTGAGAAAATAAAGATGGAAAATATAGGAAGCGAATGGAGCAGATATGAATCTAGGTTCCAAAGGTGGTAACAGGAGCTCTGGAAGGAGAAAACAGAAGTGATCAAATAATTTCAAAAATACTTTTTCTAGAGCTGAAGAGGCAGGAGTCTTCATTGGAAGCCTCTGCCGACTGCCGAGCAGGATGAGTCACAAAACAGCCACACTTCGATCCACAGCTGTGTCCATTTCAGACCCTGCAGATAAGGAGAAGGCCCCGATAACGGGAGAGAGGGAAAAGCCAGGGCCCCCACTGCAAAGGGACGACCAGGGAGGGCTACACCAGTTTGATCACCGATGATGCACCCTCCAAGACTCTGAGCCAAGCCTTCCACATTCCCAGGGAAAACGATTTTGAACCCAGAATTTTACTCCAAGCTAAACTAGCAATCAAATAAAGGGCGACAGTACCAACACTCACACATGCCGAGGGACTCTGAAAGCTCTCCTCCGGCACGTCCTTCCCGAAAATGCACTCCAGCAAAACGAGGATGAAAACCAAGAAAGGAAGACGTGAAATTCAGAATAGTGTGGAACTGACCCAGATGTCCGATACAAATCTCACCACCTACAAAGTAACCAGTCCGAATTAGATCGGACAACCCACGAACTCTAAGCAGAATATCTTCAGAAGAATGGAAGCAGATTTCAAGCAGTAGAGAAAGAAAAATGGCATGAGGGGGAAGAGAGCACATAAGTGTTCTCTCAAGAAAAAAGCAGCCCAACATCAGGAAAAATGGTGAGGGGGTGAAGGGGCACTGCATAGGAAACAACCAAAGCTGAAGCCCACACATGGCGTGATCCGGGCAGCCAACAACAGCCCGCTGGACCAGACGCTAGGAATACTCCTTCAAGTGGTGGCCTGCACGGCACAACGAAGGATGTGCAACTGCTGCACAGTGCTCAGCTCGGCAATGAGCCAGGTTCACGTAAGTGAGAATAACCACATCATCCGCGACTGATGTTCAACTTTCAGAATTAATCTACAGAGAAGCACCAAAGCCTGAATTATGGTCACAGAATGGAATGTCCATGTCATCCATCCTGAGAATGCAAACGAAGAAAGAACTGACAAGAGCTGGGAAGGAGACGGGGTCAAGAGAGGGCGGCAGGACTGCTCACACCCTCACCTTTCCAAGTGGGGAACCACGCAGCACTTTCGAGAGTTGACCAAATAAGAAAACAGAAGTTTAAATATATGATTTTAAAGGTATGGCAGTCACCAAGAAAGGAATTAAAAATGAAATTACTGCTGACAGTGGTAACTGGGGGTGAGGGGAACGGGTGAGCTAAATTCTTGTCTGTTATGTCAAGTCCTTACTGGAAAGGTCTGAGGTTGAAAATCAAGACATAATGGCATAAGATGGTTATTTAGAAATACAAGACGACCCAATGAATGAGCTGAGAGTAGAAAGGGTTAGAAGTGAGCTTTGAAGCTGGAGCAGGGAAGAGTGAAACTGAAGACCTTCCATCACAAGAACTTCCAGGCCACTGGACTTTAAAGCCCATGCAGTTAGAATGTTGATAAAATAATTTTAGGCCAGGCGTGGTGGCTCGTGCCTGTAATCCCAGCACTTTGGGAGGCCAAGGTTGGCAGATCACCTGAGGTCAGGAGTTTGAGACCAGCCTGACCAACATGGTGAAACCCTGCCTTTACCAAAAATACAAAATTAGCCAGGTGTAGTGGCACATGCCTGTAATCCCAGCTACTTGGGAGGCTGTGGCAGGAGAGTCACTTGAACCCGGGAGGTAGAGGCTGCAGTGAGCCAAGATCGTGCCATTGCACTCCAGCCTGGGCAACAAAAGCGAAACTCCATCTCAAACAAACATAAAATAATAATTTTGGGCAGACGCCGTGGCTCACGCCTATAATCCCAGCACTTTTGGAGGCCAAGGCAGGCGGATCATGAGGTCAGGAGATCAAGATCATCCTGGCTAACATGGTGAAACCCCATCCCTACTAAAAAAAAAATACAAAAACAAAATTAGCCGGGCATGGTGGCGGGCGCCTGTAGTCCCAGCTACTTGGGAGGCTGAGGCGGGAGAATGGCATGAACCCAGGAGGCGGAGCTTGCAGGGAGCTGAGATCGCGCCACTACACTCCAGCCTGGGTGACAGAGCGAGACTCCGTCTCAAATAATGATAATAATAATAATAAACTTTTAAAATGAAAAATCAAGGTCAAGTTTACTGCTATAACATTAACATATTAGTACTTTTCAAACACTATTAAGCTTCTATGGTGCTTTATTAGAAAGTAGCTCATAGACCAACAGAGGTGAGTTTTGTATTTCAGTTGTCATTTAAATTATATGCCACAATTGACCTAATCTAAAAGACCCATTTTCTCCTACATTTTTATGTCATTGGAATCAGGATGAATTCATTTAATTGGTGGGGTTCCTAGTGGTACATAAATTGTTTATGTTGTCTTGTAATCAGGGTGCCTTAGATTTAATAGGGCACTTGTAGAAAATTATGTCAACATACTTTTCCCCACATTACTTGATGAAATCATAGACTGTTACATCTATTTCTAATACTCTGCTCCTGCTCCCTTGTACTCCAGCTGTATACTGGTCGTTGGGTTTCTTCCTGAACACTTCAGGATCCTGGGACTAGCTGTATTCTAGCCTGGAAAGCTTCTGCACCCAGCCCACCCGTTCCTCACAGCGCTGGCTCCTTCTGGTCACCAAGTCTCAGTTTACGCATCACTCCCTTGGAGAAGCCTGTTTGCTACCCAATCTCAATCAGCTCTATGCCTTAGAGACATTTTCTGTCATACTGCTCAATTTTCATTAAAGCAGTTATCCTGATGTTTTCATTTCTCTTTCCTTACTAAAGCTTAAGCTCCAGGGGAGTGGAGATCTTGCCTATCTTGTTCAACACCACATCCCCAGCACCTAGAATAGAGCTCGACACCAAGTAGGTGCTCAAATAGTTCTAAAATAAATACTTTTAAAAATAGCGCTAAGCTATGGTCATATCTAAACATTTAGTGAGTGTGTTTCAAATTTATAAGCAGCATGGCTTCATTATTTTTCAATAGCTAAGAATCTCATATGTATAAGTTATTTTGTTAGAAGATCCATTTCTAA
The DNA here is from genome assembly GCF_002776525.5 of Piliocolobus tephrosceles. Taxonomy (NCBI): domain Eukaryota; kingdom Metazoa; phylum Chordata; class Mammalia; order Primates; family Cercopithecidae; genus Piliocolobus; species Piliocolobus tephrosceles. The sequence continues at coordinate 2,381,575 of NC_045444.1, read as the reverse complement.
CAGCTATCCAATTAAATATAATTGTAGAAATATACTAATAGAATACATCAAGTATAATTTCTATAGCATGAAACAAGTCATAACATCTTTAATTCACTTGTACATATTCCAAATTTACTTTTTTTTTTTTTTTTTTTGAGATGGAGTCTTGCTCTGTTGCCAAGGCTGCAGTGCAGTGGCACGATCTCAGCTCATTGCAACCCCCATCTCCAGGGTTCAAGCTATTCTCCCTCTTCAGCCTCCCAAGTAGGTGGGATTACAGGCACCTGCCACCACGCCTGGCTAATTTGTGCATATTTTTAGTAGAGATGGGGTTTCCCCCAGGCTGGTCATGAACTCCTGACCTCACGTGATCTGCCCACCTCAGCCTCTCAAAGTGCTGGGAATTACAGGCGTGAGCCACTGTGACCGGCCCAAATTTACCCACTGTTGACTAGAACTGATATCAAATGATTGGCAAACAAGGATGAAAACAAAAAGCTTGTTTCAAAAATTCAAGAGTGTCATTACCCTCAACTTTTTAAATTTTAAGAAGAGATGGAGGAAACATGAAGTTAAAATGACTGTTGATACTTATCATTTTATCTCCCCCAACTCAAGTATTAGTTGAAATAGTTTGTCAGATATTGAAGAACGCCTGACAAGGACAATAATGAGTAACTGGCCATTCCTGGAGTACTTGCATTTCACATGGATGACAAAAGGATAAAATGAAAAGGCTGAAATCCCAAGAAAGTCTATTTGTCTGCTTTTTTATTCAAAAAAAAAGCCCATGATTCTTTGGGAGGGGATACAGGATCATTTTCCAGTCAGACCATAATTTCTACAATCTCTGTGATCATTGTAAATTCAAAAGATTCCCGCTCTCCACACCCCAATTCACTTTTGGCACCTACATATGAAATGTCACTTCTGAAAAATGGGAAAAAAATGTGAATACTGGGCTTTTTACCACAGTGCTCCTTTCCTGATGAAAATCTTACAGTTTGCTCAATTTAAAATACTGATGCAAGCAAGTTTAAAAATATCTCATCAATGAACATCTTTTTCTAACTATCTGGCTATCTTAGAAAATAATTAGATTAGAAACAGCAGCCAATTCTCAGAGGCAATGGGGCAATGGCTTATCTCTCTCCACTTCTAATTTTAAATTTAGAATTACAGAGCAATTCTATGAGAGGTAGCAGAAGGTCTGGCACAGGCTCTGGCTTCACGATTTCAGAATACAACTTTACTTCATCGCGTCTTTGGGAAGAGTGTGTGTGAGACACTTAGCAAGAGGCTCAATAGACCTCTGTGTGCAGTGACGCTGATCAGAAAGACACATGCGTTTGCCACTCTGGAGAGGGAGGGGCCTAACCAGAGGACGAGCAGTTAGGAGAGGACTTAGCCAAAGAACTTAAAAATATCTACATGAGTGGAAACGTGTGTCATTTATAATGTACACCATTCTTGAGTCTTCGCTTGGTCTGCCAAAAAAAATTTCCTACATAAAAATCAGGATGCTTACAGGAGAAAAATAACCAACACAGACTATAATTGGCCAGTATTTAAATAAGAGGAAAACAACTCACAACTTTTACTTTTCATATGTGAGGAGGATTCGGAAGCTTAGTATTGACCTATTTGGCGCAATTCAAATTCATTTTTTTAGCTGTTTCAGATCCATAGGGTATTGCCAAGAAACTTACCCAAAAAATCGGTGGATTTTTCCGTGTGCTTAGAGCTGAAGGGATTTTTCTCAGTACTACTACTAACCTGATAAAAGTAGGGGGGCATCTTACTCCACTTCCTCCTCCAAAACCCACTACAATATTTGTAGTTCAAAACAAAGGATGGTAATGTTATAAAACTAGGAACAAAATAAGATGCTATGACAATTCTCTCTCTCTGTAATTTACAGCTGTCTCCTATCTGTGGCACTTTATACATAGTTAAGCTTTTGGGACGGAAGAAGGGGAGAAGACAGAAACTCCACAACCTCCTGACAAAGCAGCCCTTCCACTTGCATGGGCTTATTTCTTCTGCCAGCCACTGAGTCACAAAAATATTTTTCCCCATTTAAAGAAGTCTGAGTGAATGAAGTTGGGGAGAGCAGGAAGCACAAGCAAGAAGTCAACCATAGCCTTCTCTTTACCAACCCAGCCCTGTGTCCTTATGGGCAGCTGGCTTCATCCGTCACCTTGACATTCATAGTAAGCAACATCTTTCTTTAAAACTTTTCTTGTTCTTGCCGCTTTTCTTGCCATTCTTGTCTTTGTTTTCTGACATCTTCTTTGTTCTGATTTCTCTCATTAGGTCAAAGAACACCTGGGGGGGTGAGCAGGAAGGAGTAAAAAGAATAGTGAAGATAGAGCCATTTAATGATTTTTTTCTTTTAGTAACCTGACACTGTGAATACAGCATTTAAGGATTCAATGACATAATTTGACTAAGCAGGATATGTAGTTATATTTTAAAGCATAAAGTCAAACTGATTTTTATAAACCATATTGTCAACAGAAACAACAGATATGGGGCAAGTAAGAAAAATTAACCTTAAAAAATTCTATTTATACAAAGCAAACATCTCTCATGCAACTGCTCATATCACACAACTGCTCAAGCCAAGGACAGAATCATGGTACTGTCACTGCCATGCAACAGCAGCTGTTTGTTTTTTTTTAATTCAGACAGGGTCTCCCCATGTTGCCCAGGCCAGTCTTGAACTCCTGAGCTCAAGCAATCGGCCCACCTCGGCCTTCCAAGTGCTTGGATTACAGGCATCAGCCACTGCACCCAGCCTAATGGCTGCTTTCAAAATGATAAAATCTTACAATAAGTGTGATGAAAGGTAACATGTATTTTTGCATAGAACAGATCTACACATTTATAAAATTTATAACTATTGAGAGTAATAACAGCAAGCAGAATTTCTAGCATTTCCAACCACCAGGAAAGGGAAGAATGCCATGAGTCCCTGCTCCCAGGTGCTCTTGACACCCCTGCATCTGATTTAATCCTTACAAGGACCCCACAGAGATTGGAACATCATTATGCATGACAGTTTGCCCAGCTAACTCCACAAGAGCAGCCCTGGGGAGGCAGTAGGGTGGGAGGAGGAGGGCGTGAAGTATCAACAACGAAAGCTCCTGCACTAGGGGACTGAGAAGACAGAGGAGGAGGGATGTCCTTCTGGCCACCCTATCCCTCCCCACGCACACTCCCCCACCCTCAATCTCAGGAACAACCACTCCTCCGACCTTTGTGATGTCAGCCGAGAGGAACTTTATCAAGAACTGATGAGACTTGTCCTTTGAAGGTCAGGGTGTTATTTAGATACGGATTATCCTTTTGTCATAGTAGTTTGGGTTTTGCCCTCTGCTACCAGCAATCATGCCAGAGGACTGATTATACCCAAGCAGACAAAATATGAATCCTACGAAGAGACATTTGAGATTTCTCACAGAGAATGATGGAGACTACAAGTGTGGGACTGAGCAGAGTCCTTATCTTTGGACATTCACACAAAACCACAAGCTCCTTCATGGCCACACCTTCTTCCTGGTGAAAAGCAAGATCAAGCCTCTGGAGTGTGGGGCTCCACGTGCATTTACCACCAGCTCCAGGCACAGAAAAGCACCCCCACCCCAGCCCCCAGCTAGATCAGGCCAACCCAAACACCCCTTCTCGCCAGCCTCTCAGGAAGGCACTATCCGAGACAGCAACAGTGAACAGCTTCGAATGCTACAGGTTTGTCTTTTTGTCCTAACAGCAAAAGACAAGAGGAGGGGAATGGAGTGCATCCAACTTAAAATGATGACAAAGTTGTTCATGGGCTGATCTTATCACACCTTTCATATAAATTCTTTACAAGTGAATACAATGCTGCCAGTCATAAATCTCTGCTGGTTCCTGTTTGGCAGGTCAAGCTGGTCCAGCAGGTGAGGGGAGATGACCACGCAGACCCCCCACACGACAACCCATCCAGGAAATCCACATCCACAGTTCCAAGCTGAGAGAGTCTCCCTGATTTTTTTTTAAATGAGGCATATTTCTGGATTTCCTGTGTGGTTTCCACAGCTGGAAAACAATTTAATAAAAATATTTTAAGTAGCACAAGAATATAAGAGTGTAAGAGTTGAGAGATGACAATATAAAGAAAAGCTGACAAAGGAACATGCGCTTCCCATTGCAGATTACAACTAAATGGACTTAGGTTGTAGGATATATGTATCCTATATGTATATCTATCCTACATGTATATGTCTCCTAAGATATATATTTTTATGTACGATACATACAAATAGATGCATCTTGCCAAAGTGCGTCTAAAGCAAATCCCTTCTAATACCAACATTCTTAATACCAATGTTCTTCTAGCACCATTTCAAGTGAAAATAAAGCTTGGATAAAAATCTCTCCCTTGTCAGCCGGACGCGGTGGCTCAAGCCTGTAATCCCAGCACTTTGGGAGGCCGAGACGGGTGGATCACGAGGTCAGGAGATCGAGACCATCCTGGCTAACACGGTGAAACCCCATCTCTACTAAAAAAAAAAAAAAATACAAAAAAACTAGCCAGGCGAGGTGACGGGCGCCTGTAGTCCCAGCTACTCGGGAGGCTGAGGCAGGAGAATGGCGTAAACCTGGGAGGCGGAACTTGCAGTGAGCCGAGATCCGGCCACTGCACCACTCCAGTCTGGGCATCAGAGTGAGACTCCGTCTCAAAAAAAAAAAAAAAACTCTCCCTTGTCAGGTAATGAAGCAAATGGTAATGTTTCTGCACAAGAAAGAGAAACAGAAGACGGGATGTGGGGGATTCAGATGCTGATGCCGCAGAACAAACAGCAGACGTGTCCACTGTGAGGCCGCCAAAGTGCTATGTGCTTAGATTGTACAAGCACACGGATGCAGTGAGAGCTAGTGAATGAGCTCAAGGCAGAAGGAAAGCCTCATCTTCAAGGTACAGCGTTAAGATTTTAGCTGTGTGGCAACCACCTTGAACCTTAATTTTAAAAAGAAAAAAGGCCTGACAATAGCAACCCCTGACAGATGGATTTTCAAATTGTCAGCATTCATCATTGTCACTCAAGGTCACCCTTTTATTAGCTTCAGAGATTTGATTGAGAAAGTATGCTGGGATGGGATAAGAGAAAAAAAAAAAAAAAAAGATCCCAGAGAGTTGATTTCTGAGAGCAAATACTATTTACAGACTACACTATAAAGACAGAACACTGTGGCTCTGTCAGGGAACAGTAAGGTGAAAAGAACAAACCTAACCAATAACTCAATGAGAGCAAAATCAAGAAGCTCCACATATCTTCTAAGGGCACCTACGGGGGAACCTCCTAGAAGCAGCCAGGCCCGCCCACCTTGCTGCTGAAGAGCAAGGCTGTGGGAGGTAAGAGCACACACACAAACTAATGACGTCCATCCCTCCAGCCCAGCCTTCACAAACCAATGGCCTCGGCCCACCATCCTTCCCAGGACCACACCAACAGTAAGCATAGTTGGCTGGGTAGGGTGGCTCACACCTGTAATCCCAGCACTTTGGGAGGATGAGGCAGGCAGATCGCTTGAGCCCAGGACTTTGAGACCACCCTAGGCAACATGGTGAAACCCCATCTCCACAAAAAACAGCCAGTGTGGTGGTGCTACAGGTGGTGCACATCTGTGGTCCCAGCTACTTGGGAGGGTGAGGTACGAGGATTGCTTGAGCCCAGAAGGCAGAGGTTTCAGTGAACTGAGATCACACCACTCCAGCCTGGTGTCACAGTGAGATTTGTCTCAAAAAAAAAAAAAAAACCAAAAAACACATTAAGCATACTCTAATGAAACCTCTTGACAAACTGAAAGGTTCTGTGAGCTGTTTGAAATACAGGGTGACATCCTCTCAATGTTTCTCATTATAATCACAATAATGGCTTAGACATTCATATAAATCAGAACCTTCACCTAGTTTTCATAAATGGTTCCCTAAAACCCAGCAGGTGCGATGCCTCCATTCTGCTGTTTCTCAGGTCTGTTTCTGAGAAACACACAGAGTGCACACCTACCTTGTCCACGTTGGCCCGCGTCTTCGCCGATGTCTCCACATACTGCACGCCCCACTCTTCGGCTTTACTCCTGGCCTCCTCCACAGGCACCTGCCTCCGCTCCTCTAAGTCAGACTTGTTTCCCACGACAAGCAATGGAATTTTATCTTCCTCAGCCTTCACACGGAGAATCTGCTCCCTAAGGTGTTACACCAAAAATACAGCAGCTAAAAAAACCAAAGTAACAACCCCAGTTTTGTGAACCCATCTAAAATAAAAGCCTTTCCTAAGGCAGAAGGGGAAAAAAAATAATCAGATTTAGGGCATGTTCTGAGAAAGCACTCCCTAGAGGCAGTCACGAGCGAGACAAGTGTCTTCCAAGTCTGGTTCTCAGTTTGCCTGCATCAGAATCCCCTAGGACACTCATTACAAATGCAGATTTCTGGGCCCAGTCTTACAGAAGTAGGTGTCTGGATAGGAGCCCAGGATTTTGCATCACAACAGGGTCCCCAACTTACGCACAAAAAAAAAAAAAAAAAGAAAAAGAAGAAAAATGTCAATCTCTGCAATAAAAACAAGCTAAAGGAACTATCTCCATAAAAATGCTAATTCCCCTGAAAATATTTCTTTGCAACATAAAAGCTATGAAATCCAGTGTTTTCTATACGGAAGGTGGCAGCCTGTTAATGGATCCCAAAACCAATCCAGTGGGTCACAATCAGCAGTTTCCCCCTTTCTCCCTCAATGAAATAGATTATAGAACAGAACTGAACAGATCAGAAATGTCCAAGGGAATCTCAAGTAGGAAAGGTGAATATTGCTTTGTTTTGAAACTTCAGCTTTGATTAGATCTGCATGTGTACATGACAAGTATGTCATCCCACCCCCAGTTTCTATGCAGACACAGTAATGTTAAGAGGCCACAGAATTGGGACAGAGAAGTTAGGCAGTAATCACATTCTAATACATCCATTTTTCTACTACAAAGTGAAATAAACGAAAGGAAATACTACAAGCCCTATGGAAAAGTTCTTCAAAAGTGTCTTCTATAAAAATACCATTACATTACCCATAGCACATTAAATTTTACATCTACTAAAAATTATCAGCTATCTGAAAGTACTAATCAAAACCAAATATTTTTTTAAAAATTAAATATCCCATTCCCATTATTTTGGTCCGGTGAGAGTATTTCTGTTTTTCTGTTCCAATACATTCTAAAAAGAGTCCCCTTCAAAATGTATTTTTTAGAGATCTGCACTGACTTTTATATGGCATAGGGTAACATTCCACAATAATAAAATTATTTTCTAGGCCAGGCGTGGTGGCTCACATCTGTAATCCCAGCACTTCGGGAGCCTGAGGAGGGAGGATCACTTGAGCCCAGGAGTTCAAGACCAGTCTGGGCAACATAGGGAGACCTTGTATCTACAAAAATAATAATAATAATAATAATAAAATTTCCATGTAGTCAATTTAAGTGCCAGATAGCAAATATTTTAAGACAAACTAAAAAGATGAAAAGATGCTTGAAACTGGCTTTGTGTAGCCTTGTTATACCCTACATTTGAACTCAGGTCAAAGAACAAGATACATTTAAAAGTCATGTGATCAATATAAACTATGAACAATAAAAACTGACAGCTTTCTGGCTCATTAGCCTTGCAGGGGAACACAAAATTACCTCATTAATAAACATATTAATCCAAAAATGGGAGTACCAAGTTCTGGTCTCTTAATGACAAGCCTATTTATCTTACTTCATAAAATATTTTCCAGGAAAAGTTTCAAGGAAGACAGCATATTCACATGTCATTTTATATTGGGGCCTTTCTATTTGGAAGATAATACAGAAATGCTGTTTTAAAGCTGCTAACAGGCATGAAGTAAAGTGACTAAGTTTAGCCACAGGGCTCAGATAATCGACCTGCATTCTTCCGTTCCCAACAACGTGAGAAACCTAAGCAAAGTTCAAGTCAGAAGAACTAACTTCCCCTTCTTTCTGGTTTTAGGTATTCACCTGTCCTTTTCCTTCTAAGGATCTCTCTTTTCACCTAACAACCAAAACCCTTTTCCATGATGAGGGGAGCCCTGCTCCCACTCTGTGAGAACGCCCGAGTACTATCTGTGCGTGTGGTGACTGAGGAGAGGACAAGGGACACTTTAAACACCTGTATTTCTTCATATCCTCTGCAAAGGACTCTCCTGCCCACTTCCCTTCTAGGTAAGTCACAGAACAACAGGAAATCAAAAGGCTCGGGCCAGGGAAGAAGAAGAGAGTGTGTGCGTCTGTCCTGTTTTACCTTCTAGGAGGCATTAAAAACACAACTATGCAGATGCAAACAATTATAAATACATGGGCTACATTCAAACACAGCAGCCCTTAGGAAGGTCTGAAATGTCTAAAAAGTAACAGGACTTCTCATAATGAGTCACAGTCATTTAACTGGGCACTGCAACACACGCACTCTGCTTCCAGAAAAGTAGGTCTTCGACTCTGAAGCCTGCAGCTATGAAGCATCACTGAGGCACCTCCCTATTATCTTTCACTCGCCCTGCTGGGTGACCTGCGCTCACCTGGCTCAGTGATGCTTCCGTCCAAGTCCTGGAAGGATAGTTAGCTTTCTCCTTTTCACCTCCGGCTGACCACCTTACTGTCAGACCAGAACTTGCTAAAGAATTCTAAAAACTGATTGATTTGGGCTTTTTTCTCTTCAGTTCCCTACTAAACTCTAGATCTCCTTCTTAAAAAGTCATCCAGATAGATATATTTATAAGAACAGATCTTTTTAAATACAATTATGTAGAAGAAACAGGAAGGGCATGGGGTAAAGAGACATGTACAGAGTGTAATAATTATGCCCAAAAGGCTATTTCTTCACAACAAAATGAACTTAAGGTATTTTTCATTGCCATATTTTTTTTCTTTCTTCTCTAACACCTTCATGGAGAATAACTGCCACATTTTAAAATAAATAACAATGGATATTCTACTCACTATGGAAGTGCCACATGTCTATACTGTGACAGGCCTGGGGACAATGGAGGGTAGCCAGGTTCCTGCCCCCATGAAATGCACAGTCTAATGCATCCTTTCATTTCATTTCTCAACTCACAAGTGCATTTCCAGAGAAAGAAACAAAATCCTGATACTAAGTAAACTTGTCCATGGTCAGTGAGTGGCAAGGCAGGGACTCAAACCCAGTCACCTGACTCTAAAGCCGCGTTCTCACCCCTCCACTATGCTACAAGTCCTTAAGTAGCAGCAAATGGTCATTTTGACTCACATCTTTCACTCTCCGGTCATTATTTCATAACCTTCAAAACAAACTGAATCTGCTACTTTTTTTTAGTAAAATTATTAAAAAGATACATGGTTAATTTATCAATGAAAATCTCTCAGGATTTACAGGAACAAACTTATAAGTTCTTGAGTATACGGAATAGCTTCATTCTTTTTCAGGGACAATAAGACTCTTAAAATTATTTCATTCAGAATCACAGATCAGGAAAGCCCAAAGAGATTATAATCATCATGGTCTATAATGTGCCAAGATTAGATTCAGAAAGCCCCAGAAGATTCTCTTTTTTTTTTTTTTTTTTTTTTTTTTTTGAGACGGAGTTTGGCTCTGTTGCCCAGGCTGGAGTGCAGTGACACCATCTCGGCTCATGGGCTCATGGCAACCTCCGCCTCCCGGGTTCACGCCATTCTCCTGTCTCAGCCTCCCGAGTAGCTGGGACTACAGGTACCTGCTACCACGCCCAGCTAATTTTTTCTGTATTTTTAGTAGAGACGGGGTTTCACCGTGTTAGCCAGGATGGTCCCAATCTCCTGACCTCGTGATCCGCCCACCTTGGCCTCCCAATGTGCTGGGATTACAGGCGTGAGCCACCATGCCCAGTCCTAGAAGATCCTTTAGACAGAATTATTCCTGAGAACAAGCTCAGCCCTCTCCTAGTATGCTCAGCCCCAAATTCCTTATAAGCCTAAGACATACAAAAAAAGGCAAAAAGCCTCCCGGGGGCTTCTGCTATTTCATTTCAGACATACCTGAATTCGGCAGTTGCTGTAAAGGATTCATGTTCTGTGATTGAGAACACAAGAAGAAACCCTTCCCCACTCCGAAAGTAGTTATCTCGAATGGCTGCGTAGTCCTCTTGCCCAGCGGTGTCCAGAATATCTATCTGAACTTCTTCCCCATCAAGAACCACTTTCTTTCTATAACTGTCAGCTTTGGTAGGCTCATAGTCTTCTACAAACTGAGGAAATAAACATTATCGGTAATTAACAAAGTCTTAAGGGGAATAAAATTTGCCAAAAAACAAAATTCCACATATGGGCACTTCACACTACGAACAGGACACTATAGAAGTAATATTTTACATAACACTTCTGTTATTTATAGTTCCGTTTTGCCATTTTTTGTTTTTAAACAATAAGGACAGATATCCCAGTTTACAGATGAGGAAACCAGGCACAGAGCAGAACACTTGGTAATATTATTGTCAATATAAAATTATAATGCAAATACCTGCAAGGGTGAGAAACTGGAGTTCTTATTCATAACAGAAGTATAAAACTCATCAGAAAAGTAATTTGGCAAGATGTATGATATGGTCTGGTTCTGCATCCCCACCCAACTCTCATCATGTAGGCTGTAATCCGAATTATAATCCCAGTGTGTTGGGGGAGTGACCTTACGGGAGACAATGAGATCACGGGGGCGGTACCCCTATTCTATTCTTGTGACAGTGAGTGAGTTCTCACAGGACCTGATGGCTCCATAAGGGACTTTTCCCCCACTTCGCTCGGCACTTCTTCCTGGCGCCTTGTGAAGAAGGAGGACATGTCGGCTCCCCCTTTTGCCATGATTGTAAGTTTCCTGAGGCCTCCCCAGCCCAGTGGAAGAAAAGAGGCTATAAACCTCTCTTCTTTATAAACTACCCAGTCTTGGGTATTTCTTCACAGCAGCAAGAGAACAAACTAACCCAGTGTACCAACAGGCTTTTAGTGGTGTGGGTTTTTGAGAAAGGAATGAAGTACCAACGCACACTGCAACATGGAAGAACTTTCAAGACATGATGCTGAGTGAAAGAATTTAGACATAAAGGCCACATATTGTATGATTCCATCTATATGAAACGTCCAGAACAGGCAAATCCATCGAAACAGAAAGCGGTTGCCAGAGGTCAGGGGTGGGACAGGGAAGCAGTAACGGGGAATGACTACTAATATGTAGGTTGTTTTTTTCTGGAGTGATGAAAATGATCTAAAATTAGACAATGGTGATGGCTGCACATCTGTATGAATATACGAAAAAAAAAACTATTAAATTGTACACCTGAGGCCAGGGCGGGTGGATCACCTGGGGTCAGGAGTTCGAGACCAGCCTGGCTAACATGGTGAAACCGCATCTCTATTAAAATTACAAAAAATTAGCTGGGCATGGTGGTGGGCGCCTGTAATCCCAGCTACTCAGGAGGCTGAGGCAGGAGAATCACTTGAACCTGGGAAGTGGAGGTTGCAGGGAGCTAAGATCGTGCCATTGCACTTCAGCCTAGGCAACAAGAGAAAAACTCCATCTCAAAAAAAAAAAAAAAAGTACACTTTAAAAGAGCGAATTTCATCATATGTGCATTACATCTTAATGAGGCTGTGATTTAAAAATTTTTTTTACTTAAAAATGGAATTGAAAATGTCAAAGTGAATTAAGGGTTATTTGAGGAAGACTGTTAAAAAGAGTATCGTCAGTTAACAGCTATTCAAAAATAAAAATACTAAGACATGTTTAGAACTAGGTTCTCTTCAATGTGTACTAATAAATTATCCGCAAACAGAGATGTGAAAACTTGCCTATGCGTTCAAGTGTCCTTCTTTTAACTCCTTTCCAAAAAGAAAAATATATGACAAAAAATCCAAAACACCACTGCCCCCTGAAGATCTCTGAATTCTACCATAAATTATCTCAAGTGTATATTTCTGAGCTTCCAAGAATAAAGTCAGCCAGAGTTCCACTGGCTCCTTTGACACAGAAGTCAGAATGTCCTGCCGTACGTACCTACATACCTCTGTACTCAATGAAAAGTATGTTGATTACCCCAACATTCCATTACAACCCTGATGTTTACACTGCTCAGCTGGAAACAGAAAATCACAAAGTCTTTGTATCCTATTAGCATGATCCATACATATCCCCTACCGGCCTTGCAGAGCTCTGCGTGGCTCCGTTTCAGATGCCCAAGACACACAAGTCTAAGACCAACTTCATGCAGACCCCTTCTTTCTAAGCTGACTTTCCTCTAAGCTGACTTCGCCGGAGACTGAAAGTCTGAAACAGCTGCTGCCAAAGCCTTCCATCCCCAACCTTACTCTCCCAAAAAAAGGCAAAAACAAGTATGTTAGGCCGAGCATAAGGAGGTTAAAATCTGACTGCTGCCACCCTGGCATCTCCCTCCAATTTTTCTCAAAGTCAAAACTTAGACAAGAATAAAGACTCTGGGACTATGGCTCCTTCCATGATCTAATCTTCATGAAAATTCCATCATATAAACTAAAATACTTTAAATGAGGGTTAAGCATGCACTATGAACAAAGAGTCTGAATGGTGTAGGAGACTTTAGACCAGGGGTGTCCAATCTTTAGGCTTCCCTGGGCTACACTGGAAGAAGAATTGTCTTGGGCCACACATAAAATACACTAACGATAGCTGATGAGCTAAAAAATATATATATCGCGAGAAGAATCTCAGAATGTTTTAAGAAAGTTTACAAATTTTTGTCGGGCTACATTCAAAGTCATCCTGGGCCACAGGTTGGACAAGCTTGATTTAGACAGCTGACCTCCCTGAACATAGAGCTCAATTTCCTTTGGTGAAATCAGGCTTGACTAGACGATCTCTCAGGCAGGAGCTGCCACACCTGGCCACGTGTCAGAATCACCAGGAGAGCACCACTGAAACAGAGTCCCAGTTCTCCAGCTCCACCAACGTTATTCAGGAGGCTTTTTTTTTTAAGTCTCCCAGGAAATTCTATAATCAGCTAGGTTTGAGAATTACTGCTAAGGTCTCTTCAAGCTAAAAAATTATGATTCTAGAACCATTCTGTCCAATATAGTAGCCACCAAATGCACAATAGCCACATGTATCAGACAGTATAGATACAGAACGTTTTCGTCATCATGGAAGGTTCTATTAGTACCATTTTAGAAAATCAGTTAGAACTCCTCCCCCAAACATACACTACTTCATTTCTATTCCTTCCTTGCCCCGATTTTATTTTACAATTTCTTCAATAACTGCCACTTTCCAGCTCTCAAATATGTTACCCCATGAGAAAAACAGACTAAGGCCAGGCATAGATTTCTCTGGTCTCTGTGAAGGGAATAGAAAGAAGAGAAAAAACTCTTGAATCTTCTGCATGCATCTTCCCCCTCATCTTACCCTACCCGCTGCCCCCCCACCCCACACACACACCCCAAAACCTCCAGACCAGGCTCTCCTAGTCTCCCCTCAGCAGTGCTAGCTCTGTACCCTATTTTTTTTTTCCGAGATGGAGTTTTGCTCTTGTTCCCCAGGCTGGAATGCAATGGTGCAATCTCGGCTTACCACAACCTCCGTCTCCCAGGTTCGAGTGATTCTCCTGCCTCAGCCTCCCGAGTAGCTGAGTTTACAGGCATGTGCCACCACACCCGGCTAATTTTGTATTTTTAGTAGAGATGGGGTTTCTCCATGTTGGTCAAGCTGGTCTCAAACTCCTGACCTCAGGTGATCCACCCACCTTGGCCTCCCAAAGTGCTGGGATTACAGGTGTGAGCCACCGCGCCCGGCCCCAGCTCTGTGTCTGAACTTGCTCTTGGAACTGGCAACCAGGGCATCTCAATCACTAACACTGTAGGGGAATCTCTCCTCGGATCTGCCACGGCTCTGCCTCTAATGCAGGTTTCTCAACAGTGGCACTGTGGATATTTTGTGCTGGTTAATTCTTTGTTGCGGCTGTCCTGTGTGATGTAAGATGTTGAGTGCATCCTTGGCCTCCATGCACTAGATGCTGGTAGCATTTTCCCTTAAGCTGTGACGACCAAAAATGTCTCCAAGCACTTACGAATATTCCCTGGGGAAGCAAAATCCCCCTCTCTCGCCTCTGTTAACAACTACTTCTCTAATCCTATCTCTCTAATCCTAATTCCCCTACTCACCCCCTCTCTTCCCCAACTTCTGTTATAGAGGGGAAAAAAGCTTTAGTAAGCAAATTATTATAAGTTTTTGAGCAAAAACAAACGAAAGACCTCCAAAGCAGGTGCAGATCTCCCAACCTGCTTCTCTTGTACAAAAATGTTTTGGGGAAATTCAGCAGATTACATTAGATTTATCCAGTTTGACCCCCAGAATAAGATAAAGAAAAGCAGGTATCAAACACAAAAGTGGCTCATTGTAAGACATGGGGAGCACAATCCGGGAGGATATCCAGGTTTGGGTTTGAAGCTTATTCATTATGGGGGCCCTTCCTTAAGATACAAAATTACACATGTAATACTGGACATTAAAGTAAATGTTGACATAGAATGAGAAATCATAATCCATTATAAAGTTTTAAAGATGAGTACTCCAGCAATCTCACTCCCTGGTGACTCTCAGTGAGGTGAAGGGAATACCCCTATGATATAAGACCGTCTTGGCTGGCTGGAGACTGGAGACTGTCCTGCTGGCCTTGGAGAAGCAAGCCACCGTGGTATGAGCTGCCTATGGAGAGGGCACATGGCAGGGGCCTACAGGTGACTTGTAGAATCTGAGCACCTGTGTCCTACACCCACAAGGAAGTAAATTCTACCAACAATTAGGGAGCATGGAAGAGGACCCCCAAGCCTCAGAAGAGGTCAGAGCCCCAGCTGACACCTTGACTGGAGCTTTGTGGGACCCTGAGCAGAGGACACAGCTAAGGCTCCAATTCTGGACCCATGGAAACTATGGAATGATAAATGTATGTTGTTTTAACCTGCTAACTTTGTGATTACACAGTAATTTAAAAAAAAACTAATACAAACAGCACTGACATCACTAAATCCACCAAAATAACAGTATTTTTATTAATTAATTAAACTGCCTGACATACCTCTAGAATACTTTCTACTTTTTTGTTTGCTGTATATTTTTTCTTGTCATATGCCAATGATTTTGAAATATTCCTATAGAGAAAAATAATTTAGTCTTTCCTTTAGCATAGTTAATGAAAATTTCTTTTGTACTGACAGTTTAGAAGAGGTTCTTTCA
Source organism: Piliocolobus tephrosceles (assembly GCF_002776525.5). Lineage (NCBI taxonomy): Eukaryota > Metazoa > Chordata > Mammalia > Primates > Cercopithecidae > Piliocolobus > Piliocolobus tephrosceles. Next base: position 2,366,295 of record NC_045444.1, on the reverse strand, counting down.
GCTTTACAACTACATGACTTTTTTTTTTTTTTTAAGTTCTGGGATACATGTGCAGAACGTGCAGGTTACATAGGTACACATGTGCCTTGGTGGTTTGCTGCACCTATCAACTCCCACTTATGAGAACATGTGATGTCTGGTTTTCTGTTCCTGTGTTTGCTGAGAGTGATGGCTTCCAGCTTAATTGACGTCCCTGCAAAGCACATGAACTCATTCTTTTTTATGGCTGCATAGTATTCCATGGTGTATATGTGCCACCTTTTCTTTATCCAGTCTCTCTTTGATGGGCATTTGGGTTGGTTCTATGTCTTTGCTATTGTAAATAGTGCTGCAATAAACATATATGTGCATGTGACTACACGGCATTTCTAGTAATGAAAGTTTTGGGATTATAGCCAAATTTAGGAAATCTCTATTGAGTTTCACTGTAAGAAGCTGTAAGATCTGAAAGACTTTTCTGGCCCAGTTTCTAGCTTCTAGCTTTCACACTCTTGTGTCAGACGGTGCCACAAGACAGGTTCACATCGGGATCCACCCCGGCCCTGCACCTCACATCACGATGCTCTGTCATCAGCACAGTGGGCGGTGGGAGTACTCCTGCAGACAGCGATAATCGCCACACGCCGCATGACTCCAAACCACACCAACACATACCACTATTCCCACCTAACCCAGCCCAATTCAAGTTCCCTCAGCTAGAGGCCGAAAATGCCCATGGCCATACCAACTGCACCCAGCATAAGAGGAAGCAGGACAATGGGAAAGTCTAGTGAAAAGAGATAGTGATCTTAACTGACGTGGTTGTGACAGCTTTCTTTTGCAAATCTCACAAAGCCAATGCGGCTGCAATGCAAGTGAGAGGCCCTGAGGTTTAAGCTCTGCTGGGAACACTCTGCCTGCCTGTACTACAGTCATCCCTCAGTATCCTTAGAGAAATGGTTCCAGGACCCCCATCAGATACCAAAATCTGCAGATGCTCAAGTCCCTCACTTAAAATGGCACAGCATTTACATATAACATCCTCCCGTACCCTTTAAATCATCTCTAGATTACTTATAATACATAATACAATGTAAAGGCTACACAAATAGTTGTTACACCGCATGTTTCAATTTGTATTGTTTTTATTGTCGTATTGTTATTTTTCATTGGGGTTTTTTTCCCCAAATATTTTCATTACGCAACGTTTCATTCTACATTGCTTGAATCTGCGGACGTACAGCCCACAGTAGGCCTAGTATCCTAGGAAACAGCTCAAGCAGGGACTTTTGTGGCTCTGGGGATCAACGCTGTGTTGTCATACTGAACTCAACACCCGTCATGTTACCCACATTAAGTAGGTGACATAAATTTTGGGCAAGGATAGTGCAAGCTTTACCTTGCCGCACGGGAGAACTGGATCTGATGTCTATCACTTGGGAAAGGATTAAGTTGTATGACAACTCAGCTCCCCTTTCACTCTCTCCCATGACTGACAAGCGCAAGGCTAAATGCTTGTGTTGTTTGGAAAACCTATACAAAGGCTCCACTCTCCTCCTTTGCTTCGGTCAGAAAGAAAGCTCGCAGTGTAACAACAGAAACGATGCCTGCAGAGATCTCTCACACCCCTACCAGAGTTGAAATTATTTACCTAGAATCGGCAATCCAGATCTTATGCTGATTAGACCTTCCTAGGAAGCTATTCAGAAGCCACCTCAACACAGACTTGCTCCGTGAACCCCTGTGCACAGGAGGACTGGCACAGAAACAGTGGGAGCAGGGACACTGCTACAGCCAAGGCCATCGGAAGGCGGTCTGTGCCTAGCAGGGCTTACCTCGTCATACATGAACTGAAGCGTCAGGGCCGACTTGCCAACGCCTCCACTGCCAACCATGATCACCTTGTGGAGGGCCAAGGAGCTCTGGCCCTTGCTCTTGTTGGCAGCCATCTCGCTGGTCTTCTGAGGCTGCGGCACACAGACAGACAACCCAGTGCAGAGCTGCTGATGACAAAGACAAAGACTCAGAGGCAATCTGCTTTCAACCTAGCTGAAACCAAACGTCATTCACATCCTCCATTAAAGCCTAACTAACCCAGACATTCCAACAGGAAAGTACTCCTTCCAGGCTCAGGGCAAAGATGCAAGCCCTCCAACAACTCTGGAAGTCACTTACCCCAGCAGAGCTGGGGCGAAGCCAAGGCTAGAGGGGAGAAACAGGGGCGCACACCCCGCACCCGCCTCACGGGGCAGGATAGAGAGGACACCCAGTCACCAAAAATCATCAGACCCTCAGCAGGGCCTCACTGAGGCAGAGACCAAACTGCTCTTGGCCCGTTTCCTACCTCTCTGCCCGGTCCTCGGCTGCCGCAGAGAACTCGGGACCTCAATCCCCAGCTCTTTAGCTTCACTCCTCGCTTTGCCCTCATGCCCTCTACCCCATAATGTGCACACACTCACAACACGCTCACACACACACTCTCACAGTCACACTCACACATGGTCACTAACACGCTCACACATGCCCACATTCACACACACCCGCTCACACCCACACACACCATGCTCACATTCACACACTCTCTCACATTTACATTCACACATGCTCACACATACTCGCACACACATTCACTCACACATGCTCTCATTCACACATATTCTTTCACACACGCTCACACTCACACATTCACACACATGCTCACATTAACACATTCACTCACATTCACACACGCTCGCACACACGCATGCTCTCA
>NC_045444.1:2351906-2363554 GCF_002776525.5 Piliocolobus tephrosceles | reverse complement strand
GTTCTCACAATCACACACATTCACACACTTGCTCTCACACACTATCACATGCTCACACACATGCTGTCATACATGCTCACATTCACACACAAGCTCACACTCATCACACATGCACTATCACACACTCATATACACAGACTTTCACTCATAACACATTCACAATGCTCTCGCAACACACTCTCAAACTTGTGCTCTCATATGGACACTCACAAGCTCACATGCTCTCAACACTCTCCATACACTATCACGCACACACTTGTCCTTTCACAGGTACACTCATACTCTCACACAACACATGCACTACACTCACACAAGCTCTAACACACATACATGTTTACATGCTCATACCACACACACATGTTCATGCTCACACCTCGCACATGCTCTAACACATACATGTTCACATGTTCATACCACACATGCTCACATGCTCTCACACGTGTTCACATGCTCAGACATGCTCTCACATGCATGTTCATGCTCACACCACATGCTCACATTCACATGCTCACACACACTATCTCACATACTTTAACACATACATGTTGACATGCTCATACCACACACACATACATGTTCATGCTCACATCACACTCCCATGCTCTAACACATACGTGTTCACATGCTCATACCACAATGCTCAAACACATACGTGTTCACATGTTCATACATGTTCTCACATGCGCTAACATACATGTTTGTGCTCACACACAATGCTCTCACACATACATGTTCACATGCTCACACACGATCTCATAGGCTTTAACACATACATGTTCACATGCTCATGCCATGCACGCTCTCATGCTCTAACAAATACATGTTCACATGTTCACACAACACACTCACACATGCTCCCATGCACTCTCATGCTCTCATACACACATATTCTCACAAACACATACGCTCTCAGACTCTTACACAGCCTCACACATCCCTCTGGTTGATTAAAGTGAGTTCAAGAATAAATACCCCTTCATGACACATGAGAATTAAAAGGAGAAATCTGAAAATCAGTTTGCCCTCATCAGAAGGAAGATAAAATGAATACAGCAACTCCAGTACTGTGGGATGGCAAAGCATCCCAAGTAAGTATATTGAACAGGGACTTGGAATCTACTGTAACCCAAGTGCCAATCTTTATTTTAACCAATTTTGATGGAAAAACCTATTTCACATACACCAAAACACAAGGAGAAAGGGCAGGGCTTGGGCCCTGGCAGGCCTGAGTTTGGTTCTGCCATTCGTGAGCTGTGTGACCTAGAACTAGTTCAGTTTCTCCAAGACAGTTTTCTTACGTGCATAAAACCAACCACCCACCTACCTTGCAGGAATGTTCTGAGGACTAAATGGGATACACATGGGAAAGACCAAGGCACAGCATCAACCACACAGTAGGAATGAATCAATGTTGGTTTCCATCCCATCTAATTGTAAGAGTGATACAGGAGGTAGAAAGAAACCATTTAGGCAGGTAGTGAGGGCAAAGAGTCCTCGGCAGAACTTTTTTTTTTTTTTTTTCTTTTTTGAGACAGAGTCTTACTCTGTTGCCCGGGCTGGAGTGCAATGGCACGATCTCGGCTCACTGCAACCTCTGCCTCCCAATTCAAGCAATTCTCCTGCCTCAGCCTCCTGAGTAGCTGGGATTACAGGCATGCACCACCCTGCCTAATTTTTGTACTTTTAGTAGAGATGGGGTTTCACCATGTTGGCCAGGCTGGTCTCAAACTCCTAACCTCAAGTGATCCACCCCCTGGCTCAGCCTCCCAAAATGCTGAAAAACTACAGGTGTGAGCCACTGCACCTGGCCAGAACTTCCCTTCTAACAAAAAGCAGCCCAAGAAATCACTTCTTTTCTAAAAAAGAGCAGCCTGGAAGATCAGGCTGCAAACATAGATAAGGGAAAGAACAGGGAAGGTAGAGGTGCTGACCACATGCCCCTCCCTAAACCAATCCTGGAAACAGCAACCTCCAGACTTTGGGTGAAACCGCTTTGCGAAGATTCTGACAGTGAGAGAAGCCCAACATGCTGACTCCATCGTGCCTCTGGAAGGACATGCCTGGCCCCAGGTAGCCCTTCTATTGGTGCAGCTGCTGGCATGCCTCTGGTCTCACAGGCTGGCATCTTCTCTTATTCCTGGGCATAGACCACACCCACCATGAGAGGAATTTCTAGTTTAACAAGGATAATAGTCCCTCCCTAAAATTGATCCTTTCCTTGTTCAGGGACTGAAACTGCCTTTATAAAACTAGTAAAAGGCCATGAGATTAGGATTATTGGAGGGGCCCGAGTTCTGCTAAAATATAGGCCTCCTTTCTATAATCCCTTACTGCTCAGGAGTCATATGATCAGAGGTCACAAGATTCGGACTACCCCAGTTGCTCCTATAGATAACATCAGTGTTGTAAAGCCTAACATTGGTCTTTTGAGATGTTTTTCAGACTGACCCCACCTGGACTCATGACTCAACCAGTCCTGTGGTTTCTCACCACTATCCAGAGGTAGACTCAGTGCACAAGCACCGTTTTCCACAACCCTATAACTGCATCCCCAACCAACCAGCAGCACCCTTTCCCTAACCCCCTGCCTACCAAAATATCCTTGAAAAACTCTAGCCTCTGAGCCTTTAGGGAGACTGACTTGACTGATAATTCCAGTTCTCCCATGTGGCCAGCCTCAAGTCCACTGAACTCTCTTTACTGCAATACCGTGGTCTCAGTGAATTGGTTTTGTCTCTGCAGTCGGCAGGAAGACCCATCAGGCGATGACACAGGATATTAGAGGTAAGAAACTTCTAACTGTTTAAGCCACAGAGAGTCTATTGTTGTGTTTGCTTTTTCTTGTACCAAAAACATTCCAGAACATAGTCTTTGCCCTCAAAAAACTCAAAGACTAGTGGTTCAGACAGATTAGTAAGTAAATGATTACAGTATAAGATGATAAATTCTATGGCAGAAGTATGCAAGTGGTGCCCTGGGAACATGGAAAGACACATATATATCAAGCTGGAAGGTCGAGGAAGTTTCCTGGAGGAACATCATATGAACTGAGATCTGAGGGAACTGACTAGATAAAGACAGGAGGAGAAAGAGCAGGAAGGAAAAAAAAAAAAAATCAGCGAAGTTTAAGCAGCTCATGGTAATGATTTAATGGCTATAATGGAAATGCCTACCCAATAAATGTGTTCTGAAAAAAATACAGGTATCTTCCCCAACATTTTATCCCAAAAAGTTTCAAACACTAAGAAAAATTGAAAGAACTGTCCTGTGAATCCATACACTCACCGCCTGGACTTTACAATCAACATTTTGCTCCATTTGCTTTATCATAAATCCATTCATCTGTCATCTCTCTCTCTACCCCTCAATGCATCTCCCTTTCTGATGTATTTCAGTACAAGTTGCAGGTATCCATATACTTCATCCCTAACATGAAGCACAGACATTCATTTTCCCCAAAGCAATTAGACTTCCCCCACTGAATTCACTAACAATTTCAGAACTACATCTGTGGGGTGGGGACCACTTGCAAACCATAAGGTAATACGAGTAGGGCCCTGATCCTATTCGATGGGTGCACTTATAAGAAGAGGAAGCGATACCTGGACTCTTCCCACCATGTGAGGACACAGTGAGAAGGCAGCTCAGGTATCTCTTCCTCTTCTTCTAAGACAGGAAGAGAGCCCTCACCAGAACCCACCACGTTGGTGCCCTATCTCAGACTTCCAGCCTCAGAACTGTGGGAAAATCAATTCCTGTTGTTTAAGCCACCCAGTCTATGGTATTTTGTTATGGCAGCCTGAGTTAAGACGGCACCCTTCAACATGTTTTCTATCTACTCGCACAAAAGCTCTGTTGTTTGACTCAAGTTTGTTCAAAAAACATTTGGGCTCTACTTTGTGCCAAGTTTTGGGCTTCTCCCCTTAGAAAATTCAGTCTTCCCAATGAAAGACTTCTATAAATAAAGCATTTTAACGTAATGTCTCACATGCAATGATAAAGATGGTACAAGACATAATGGAAAGCATAATGAACTCCAGGAGAAGGGAATCAGGAAGGCCCCAAAGGTGAATAACAGTCCATTTAGCAGATGGGAGTGAGAGCATGTTTCACCTTAACACACAGCACGTGCAAAGCAACCAAGGCATGAAACATCACAGTGGGTTCAGGCATCACATAATATTGAAGCATAAGGTATGGGATGGGGAAGTGCCTGGGTAATGAGTCTCCAAATATAGCTCTGTCTGTCTACAAATGGGCCTGAAGTGCCATCTTAAGAAACTTTGATTCTAGAGAAAACAGGGAGCCACTGCTAGGCGGGTCCTCCAGCCCATCTTAGCTTGTAAGGCACCGAATCAACAAGGATATAGAATAACAAGACACTCCAAACTAAGGATGTCCACTTAGATGACTTGTTGGGGAGGGGAGGCAAGAGCGCTGGGAAATGGTTTTTCTGCTATGTTATATGAAACACTAATATTAGATAGGACTCTCTACCACTTAGCATAAAACCAAATACCAGAACATATATTTACTTGAGAAGTAAAATGTATTTTGAAAGCAAATCACAGTATATAAAACCATCCATGGTAGGATGAAGAGGTGGTTTCTACTAGCTTAGTCCCATAGGCTAATATAGTCAAGTCTTTCGTTAAGCTTGAGCAAAGAGGAAATGCGTTGGTCAGTCGAGTCCAAATACCATCCTGCAGTATCATAGGGTTGTCATGAAAATCACAAATGAGAATCTGAAAACCTACGGGAAACTAAACTCTCAGTCCCCCTCCTAAAATTCTATGTCCTGAGTAATATGGCAACAGAAGCACTCAGCAAAACAGTCAAACATTATATACCTGCAAATAACTGCATTCAGCACTCCTCCAGATAGTATGAACTGAAGGTAACCTAATATATTGGCCGTAATAATATTTGAGTCTGGCAATCCTAAAGCTGGGACGATGTAGGGACAAAAACAAGAACGGTATTGAAAACAGACCCTGAAAAATTAGGGATCCAGAAATCCGTACCTATACCAAATATTAAATAAACAAGACAGAAGGGAGGGCTCTGTTTCAGCAGAACACCAAGGGGAGACTGGTCAAGGTGGAGGGCACACCTGAGTCAGAAAATTCACATTTTCCTATAATCACAGAAATGACCTTTCCTTTGTTTTAATCCTTACAACAAAAACTAACCCCATTTTAACCAGTTATTTTCCATTGTTCTGTCTCCCTGTTCTGAATCCCTGTTTCAAAGAAAGTAACTTTGAAATGGCCTATTTTGGGTTCTTAGTTTCTGCATTCTTCAGCCCTTTTCTGTCCAAAGCCAGCCTCCTATCCTCAGCTCACTCAAACACAATCTTATGGAATCAAGTGCTACCTGATACCAGAACTGCAAATAAAGCCAGTTAAGATCTTTAAACTACATTTGTGATAAGTCTTTTGACTTTACAAAAGCTCAAACTCAACAGTAGAGTTAAAATTCAACTTCCTGTTACTTTTTTCAAACAAGTGTTCCCAACAGAAAGACAGGAAGCAGTAATGGAAAAATGCAGGGAATCAAAATATGGTAAGAAATATTTAACTCAATAGCTAAAAAAGGGGAAAATAATTTGAAAAGCAAGACAGAACTATAAGAAGAACTGAAAGACAAACAGATTAGGAGAAAATATTTGCAACACAAAACAAAGTAATATCCCTAATACATAAAGAGCCCCTGCAAAGCAGTAAGGCAAACAACCTAACTTTTTTAATGGGCAAAAAATGAAGAAGTAAAAGTGGGCACAGATAACAAACATATGAAGGTAAACCCAGTTTCTCTAGTAGTCAAGGAAATGTAAATAAAACATTAGATTGGGTTCATCAAGAGTTTGGGGAAATGAATACTACTGATGATAATATTAACTGTCACAACCTTTTGGGAAAAAATAAGCAACAACTAAAAGAATTGTTTGTAAAACTCTTCTAGAAATTTATTCTATAAAAGTATAAGGATATAATTATGATTTTTGTCACTACAAAGAATGCTACAATAATCTTTAAAATTTTCATCAATGGGGAATTCTTGCATAAATTACGATAGTGAGAGGTGAAGCCAGCTGGACTTCCTGGGTCCAGTGGAGACTTGGAGAACTCTTCTGTCTTACCAGAGGATTGTAAAATGCGCCAATCAGCACTCTGTGGCCAGCCAGAGGTTTGTAAAATGCGCCAATCAGCACACTGTAAAATGGACCAATCAGCGCTCTCTAAAATGGACCAATCAGCACTCTGTAAAATGGACCAATCAGCAGGACATGGGTGGGGTCAACCGAAGGAATAAAAGCTGGCCACCCCAACCAGCAGCTGCAACCTGCTTGGGTCCCCTTCCATGCTGTGGAAGCTTTGTTCTTTCACTCTTCCTAAGAAATCTTGCTGCTATTCACTCTCTGGGTCCGTGCCACCTCTGAGAGCTGTAACCCTCACTGCGAAGGTCCGCAGCTTCATTCTTGAAGTCAGTGAGACCACGAACCCACCAGAAGGAACAAACTCCGAATACATCTTGGGAACAAACTCCAGACACACCACCTTTAAGAGCTGTAACACTCACCACAAAGGTCCGCAGCTTCATTCTTGAAGTCAGCAAGACCATGAACCCCCAGAAGGAACAAACCAAATTAGAACCAAATTTTAGATTATACAGCTATTGAAAAGAATGGGGAAGTGCTATACGTACTGAGAGGGAACAATGTGCAGATGTATCCATTTAGGAGGAGGTACAAAATGGCAATAATCACAATTCTATCAGAAATGTGCAGAAAACATATAATACAATGTTACTTGTTTAAAAAAATTGTTAGTTTATATATAAACAAAGAATTATTGTAGGATACACAGTTAATACTGGAAACAATGAAGTTGGACTTTCCTTCTATTCTTTCCTTTCCTTCCTGTTCTAAAGCTTTCTGATAGTCTTTCACTCCTGATCTGAAGCTTGCCTTGGTCTCTTCTTCTGCTTTAAAAATAAAAAAATTTAAAAAACACATACTCCTTATTTTGCCTAATTTGAACAAAGTAAACTGAGGAAATCTGAACACTGACTGGATTTCATTTATTTATTTTAGGACAGGTTCTTGCTCTGTCACCCAGGCTGCAGTGCAGTGGTGCGATCACGAGTCACTACAGTCTTGACCTCTTGGGCTCAAGCAGCACCCCCCACACACACTCCCGTCCTGGGCCCTCTGTCCCCAACTCCAGAGTAGCTGGGATTACAGGCGTAAGCCATGGCATCTGGTCGGATTAGTCATTCATTGACTGATGGTAACATGGTAGTGCATTATGTTCTCTTCTCTGTACTTTCGTATATGTTTGAAAATTTCCACTAAAAAGAAACACAAGGTAAATTAACTTATACCACAAAGAGGGATTTACTAGCAGACTACTAGTGTATGTCACTGACTCAAAACGAAAAACTATGCTACAGGAAGGAGGCCGAGGATAGGGCTGGGACTCAGGAGTAACTGGACACAGGGCCCTGAGAGCTGCCAGACCATCCCTGTGATTCTCGCCACATGCTGGCTCTGTCTCTCTTCCTTGCTGTGGATCAGCTTTCACCACTTGGCAAAAGCAGAGATGCCAATTGGTAAAATTTGGTGGCCTGCAGACATGCTTTGTTTGCTCATATGGTGCTTTTAAGAATTCATTTAGGCTGGGTGCGGTGGCTCATGCCTGTAATCCCAGCACTTTGGGAGGCTAAGGAGGGTGGATCATGAGGTCAGGAGATCAAGACCATCCTGGCCCACATGGTGAAATCCCATCTCTACTAAAAATACAAAAATTAGCTGGGCATGGTGGCTTGTGCCTGTAATCCCAGCTACTCGGGAGGCTGAGGCAGGAGAATCGCCTGAACCCAGGAGGTAGAAGTTGCAGCGACCCCGGATCGTGCCACTGCACTCCAACCTGGCAACCAAGCAAGACTCCGTCTGGGAAAAAAAAAAAAAAAAAAAAAAAGTCATTTAGTTACTTACATTTTTTAAAGAACGATTTCACATAAAGTCCAAATTTTTGGCATCTCTTAAAAAATTAAGAAGTCTGACATTCCTAAGTACGACTCGGCTGGTGCTGCGGTGCAGCTGCTGCTTTTGGAAGGGTCATACACTATCTGAAAGCCAGCGTGAGCCTGCTGCACTCTTACTTCCACCTGCCTCACTCGTTTGCCTGGCTCCCTGACCCAGCTGCAGACACGATGGACCCAGTCCTCCCAATCTCATACCCAGACCCTGGCCTGAGTCAAGTGACCTCCTCGGTCAAGTTCCCCTTCCCTTGTGTAGCTGCTATTCTAATTAGCACCAGGAAATGGAATATGTTTATATGCTCATACACGTTACGACTCACTTTCCATGTCTATAAAAATCAGAAAGTTGAATTAAGTGATCTAAATTATCTTTCAATTTTTGACTGTTTTTTTCTGACATTAGATATGCAGAACAACTCTAATTAGCCCTCCTGTTTGCCTAAGGAAATTCGTTTTAGGTATTTCTGTTACCTAACAGATATCTTTATACCTGTCCCTCCCCACCCACCACCCCCAAAAAAAGAAAAAATAAATTAACAAAAACAAACGAAATTGAAACAAAAACTAGAAGACTTTGGAGTCCCTTCTTGTAAGCAGGAGGCTGCTTCTGGTCTGTGCCTCTGTGCACATGCTATTCCTTCTGCCAGGACTGCCCTTCCTCCTGATGGACGAGGATCGCCTATAATGACAGACTCAGCTGGAATATTTTCTCCTCACCTTCCTAGATATCCCCCAGCCAGCTCATCCTCCCAGTCTCAGAGGGCCCCCATGCCTGTCAGTACTGTCTACCATTTCACTTAGGGAAAGTGGTGATTTCCCCCAAGATGAGGTCTGTTTCTCCCACCACACTTCAAGCCCATTCATCTTTGTGTGCCCAGCGTGCCTGGTACTTAGGGGACGATCAACATTTGGTAGATAAAACACCAGAGCTGGTGGTCTCCACCTGGGTTGTGAGGCCTCAAAAAGATAAGTGGTAGCTGGTAAGCTTTTTACTTATTTACTTTTTTGAGACAAGGTCTCACTCTGTCGCCCAGGCTGGAGTACAGTGGCATGAGCATGACTCACTACAGCCTCAACTTTTGAGACTCTACCAATCCTTTCACCTCAGTTCCCGAGTAACTGGGACTACAGGCACATGCCACCACGCCCGGCTAATTTAAAAAAATTTTTGGCCGGGCGCAGTGGCTCAAGCCTGTAATCCTAGCATTTTGGGAGGCCAAGGTGGGTGGATCATGAGGTCAAGAGATTGAGACCATCCCGGCCAACCAACATGGTGAAACCCCATCTCTACTAAAAATACAAAAATTAGCTAGGCGTAGTGGCACACACCTGTAGTCCCAGCTACTTGGGAGGCTGAGGCAGGATAATCTCTTGAACACCCAGGAGGCGGAGCTTGCAGTGAGCCGAGATTGCACCACTGCACTCCAGCCCGGGTGACAGAGCGAGACTCCGTCTCAAAAAAAAAAAAAAAAAAAAAAAAACGTGGTAGAGACTATGTTGCCCAGGCTGGTCTCAAACTCCTAGCCTCAAGTGACTCTCCTGCCTCAGCCTCCCAAAGTGTTGGAGTGTTGGGATTACAGGCATGAGCCACTGTGCAGCCTAGTACACTCTGAAACATTAATTCATTTATCTCATGACTTTCCTGAACTATAAAGCAATGATAAATGGTGGGAGCAATTTGGAAGCTGATTTTTATATAATTATTTCTGAAATAAAGTTCCCCTCTACCCACCCATGGAATCTGGGATTTTGCTAGCCTTACAGATGGTTACCAATTTATACAGATTCACTCTGAAGTTCCTGCTACCTGAAGAGGCAGCTGTGGACACATTAGAGCTACGGGACTCCTAACAGCTGAAGGCAAATTTGGAATTAGCATACATGTCCCTATTCTGAATTACTTATTCAAATAAAATCCTATTTAGAGACTTAAACAGATTCTACTACTACTTCTACTGCTATAGCATCTCTAGTATATTGCATACTCTCAGAATTTGTATGATTTGTCCAGGGTCAATTAACTAGTGGATAGCAGGGCTAGGACTGGAGCCCTAGCAGTCCACACTCCGAGCCACTACATGGTCTGTGCTCTATGAGTGGATTAGAGTGGGGTGGGGAAGAGCTTCAAGTATGACGTGAAATGTTGAGACTTATTTCAAGGACACAGATCTATGGCTCAGAAAGTTCACTAAAGAGGGAGAAAAATGCATAGGCAGGCAACACAGAGCACAAGCTCTAAAACAAAGACCTGAGAGAAAATATACAACAAAAAATAGTATACAGTCATGCGTCCAATAAAGCTGTTTCAGTCAATGACAGACCACGTATACAACAGTGGTCACATAAGATTACAGTCCTGTACTGTTACTGGGCCTTTCCTACGTTTAGATATGTTTACACAAATACTTCCCCATTGTGTCACAATTGCCCACAGTATTCAGTACAGTAACATGACGTGCAGGTAGCATGTTGAGCAAAAGGCTGTACCATATGGGCTAGGTGTGTAGTAGGCTACGCCACCTAGGCTTGTGTAAGTATACCATGACGTTTGCAACACAATGACATTGCTTAAAAGCATTTCTCAGAACTTACGTGTCATTAAGTGATGCGTGGCTATATATACAAAAGAACTGAAAGCAAGGACTTCAACAGATATTTCTACACCCATGTTCACATCAGCACACAATAACCAAGAGGTTGAAACATCCCAAATGTCCATCAGTAGATAAACAAATAAATCAGATGTGGTATAAATGTACAACAGAATATTCAGCCTTAAAAAAGAAGGAAACTGACACATGCTACAACATGGATCACCCTTGAAGATATTATACTAAGTGAAATAAGCAAGACACAAAAAGACAAATACTATGATTCCACTGATATGAGGTACCCAAAACAATCACACCGGGAGACAGAAAGCAGGACAGAATGGCGGCTGCCAGGGGCTGGGGGAAGAGGCGAGTGGGGAGTTGGTGTTTCATGGGTGCAGAGGTTCAGTTTGGGATGAAGAAGTTCTGGAGATGGATGGTGGTGATCCCTGCACGACAAAGTAAATGAACAGTAAGTGAACTGTACCCCCGAAATAAGTAAAATGTTGAATTTTATGTTATGTACATTTTACCAGAATTTTTAAAAAGTAGTTATATACCAACTACAGTGTGGGACAGGAAAACAAACCCTTGACTTGAAGTCTGCCATTAGGAAGCAACGGTTTTGGTTAACATTTTTTGTCCTCCGTCTGATCTATAAAACACAGGACAAGGCCAGGCGCGGTGGCTCACACCTGTAATCCCAACACTCTGGGGGGCCGAGGTGGGCCAATCACTTAAGGCCAGGAGTTCATGACCAGCCTGGCCAACATGGTGAAACCCCGTTTCTACTAAAAACAGAAAAGTTAGCCAGGTATGATGGTGGGCGCCTGTAATCCAAGCTATTCGGGAAGCTGAGGCAGGAAGAATTGCTTGAACCCTGGGGGCGGAGGTTGCAGTAAGCCGAGATCTCACCATTGCACTCCAGCCTGAGCAACAGAGTGAGACTCCATCTCAGATAGATTAGATAGATAGATAGATAGATAGATAGATAGATAGATAGATAGATAG
>NC_045444.1:2311680-2351896 GCF_002776525.5 Piliocolobus tephrosceles | reverse complement strand
TAGATAGATAGATAGATAGATAGATAGATAGATAGATAGATAGATAGATAGGCTGGCCGCCGTGGCTCATGCTTGTAATCCCAGCACTTTGGAAGGCTGAGGCAGGCAGATCACCTGAGGTCAGGAGTCTGAGCCCAACCTAGCCAACATGGTGAAACCCCACCTCCACTAAAATACAAAAGTAGCCGGGCGTGGTGGCTGGCGCCTGTAATCCCAGCTCCTAGGGAGGCTGAGGCAGGAGAACTGTTTGAACCCAGGAGGCAGAGGTTGCAGTGAGCTGAGATCACGCCACTGCACTCCACTCTGGGCGACAGAGCAAGACTCAAATAAATAAACAAACAAACAAATAAATAAATAAAACACAGTACAGGACAGGCGCAGCGGCTCGTGCCTATAATCCCAGCACTTTAGGAGGCTGAGGTAGGCGGACTGCTTGAGCTCAGTAGTTCGAGGCCATCCTGAGCAACATGGTGAAACCCCATCTCTACCAAAATACAAAACGTTAGCTGGGCTCGGAAGCTGAGGTGGGAAGATCGCTTGAGCCTGGGAAGCAGAGGCTGCAGTGAGCCAGGATTGTGCCACTGCACTCCAGCCTGGGTGACAGAGTGAGATTCTGTCTCAAAAATAAAATGAAATACAGGAGGGCTATATCCTCATGACTGTTAGGAAGATTAAACAAAGGAATACCTATTAAAAGAAGTTCTCAGCAAGCACTTAGCTGCTTTTTAAACAGCACTCTCACCTGGGTACGGTGGCTCATGCCTGTAATCCCAACATTTCGGGAGGCCAAAGAAGCAGATTGCTTGAGCCCAGGAGTTTAAGACCAGCCTGGGCAACGTGGCGAAACCCCATCTCTACAAAAAAATACAAAAATTAGCTGGGTGTGGTGGCATGTACCTGTAGTCCCAGCTACTCAGGAGGCTGAGGTGGGAGGATCACTGACCCTAGGGCGGTCCAGGCTCCAGTGAGCTGTGATCTCACCACTGCACTCCAGCCTGGGCCACAGTGAGAACTTATCTCAAAATAAATAAAGAAGTATCACTCTAATATTTTAGAAAGTCTTGAAAAAGCAATCGGCCTCAGAGCCAAATATATGCTAAGGCAGGAAAAGCTGTCAGTCCATGAGAAAGAGGTAAGACAAAAGACTTGTTACTCAGATGCAGTTCCCCTTGTCCCGAGGAATGAAGGGGCCTGGCTTCAAGTCCTCCTTCAGCCACTGACTCACTAGAGGATTAGGCAAGTCATTCCCGCTCACTGACAATATCTGCCCTGCCTATGTCTCAGGGCAGTGGGGAGGGACACGTGGAAAACGTGTACCAAAGGCATACTCAACCGGGTAACAAGCACAGGCATATTCTCATCCACGGAAGCCCTTCATACCCTTCTTTCTTCACTCTCAGAACACAATGTAATTTCCCTTAGAGGTATAACCAATGGGCATTTCAGGATGTCCCTGTCCTAAATCTCCCCAGCAACTCCTGAAACGGCTCTAACAGAAACAGTCTTGACTTCTCTTCCCTGCTGTGTCAGTGTGTGAAGCCTGAGAGGATCACACAAGGAAGCTGCCACCTCCCCAGCCACGTTTGGGAACTACGGTGCTAGAACAGGACCACCCTCCTCTCAGGGGAAGCACACTGCTGAACACCTGTCCTGAGCAGTCACCACCAGAAGTGCAGGCAGCCCCACCCTTCCCTATGACTCGGGCTCTCAACCCAACAGAACTGCATCCATCTCCTGAAATGGCCAACCCACCTGGTCCCTGCAACCTCAGGCACCCCAGCAAACCCTTCGAGAGCCTCCACCTCTTCTAAGAATGTTCCTCTACCTTCTAGCTCTGTCTGAGACCTGGGTGTGCCCTGGGGACACATCAAGCAGATGCTATTTCTCCTCCATGCCATACGCTTCAGGGCCAGACAGACCAGATATGTGTCCTTCCTCCCTCCCCAATGTCGCCTGCACTTCAGTACCTCCGTTAGCCCCCTCCCTCTTACAAAAGCCCCCACACGTTTGAGACCTGGGCTTTCCAGCCATAATAGCCTGTCCCTCACCTCGTTACTACCCACTACGGACCTTCTGGTCACTTCTCTCATTTATTGAGGACATCTGCTTCTGGTCTGCAGACTTCTGTTCTACCCCAAGTCCTGTCGTCCTCCCCAGTGACACCTGTGCATATGGATGTCCCAGCCAAGCTTGGCCCCTCTCGAGTCCTTGATCCTCTCTTCTCTGAAAACCCTTTCCTTCATTCTATGTAACATTGTCATGGTCAAAACCTGAACTTCACCGTCACCAGAAACAGTTATCTCCTCTAATCCTCTAGCCTCAGCCTCCATCCTTCTTGCTCACTTGTTCAAATACCAGCCCCACCCACAATTCTCTGCCCTCTCGAAACCTGCAAGCATTGGCCTCCAGCACTCTCCCTCTGCATAACAAGCCCCTCTGGGCTGCACTGCCTCCCTCACCAGCTTAGATCCCAAAGCCTGACATGAGAAAAGCCCTCCTGCAGATACCTCATCTCCCTGCTCCCTTCCCCTCCATCTCACTCGCTGTTTTCAGCACCTGCACCCGGCATGCAAATGCTGCTGTTGAGGGAAAGAAACTCAAGAAAGCAGCCTCCCAGCACCCCACTTTCAATGCACTTATGATCACAAACCATGAATGGGCACTCCCCCACACTTCCTAGTAATCTCGCTGTGACTCACCTCTATGCCCTCCCTCTGCTCACTCTTGACAGATAACTAAACCTCATTTGTCCCAGAGAACACCAAGCCATCAAGCCTAAACTCCCTCAGAGCTCCTTCACCAAATCTACAAACCTTCCACGCCCTTCTTCTCCTTGTCTCCAGCCTCATGGAGTGCACAATCCTGCTCTTAGCAAAGGCCAAGCCCTCCACCAACACCACACCCAAGAACTTAATTTCTACCACTACCCTTTTTTGTCAGCATCCATCAGTCTTTACTTTGCTACAGGATCATCCCCAACAGCGTGTAGGCACATTCTATTGAATCTTCACCCTAAAGACTCGCACATGCACGCATGCCTTTGACCCCCATATAACCTTCTAGCTAATGACACAATTCCTCTATCGGAATTATCTATGCTAACACTTCTCAAACTTTAACGCATAGTTTACCTGGGAATCTTGTGAAAATGCATATTTTGATTCAGTAGGTCTGGAGTGGAACCCAAGATTCGGCACCACTAACCTAGTCTCTCCTCATGCTCCTGACCCACAGGCCCCACTCTGGGTAGCAAAAGTCTGTGTTTCTTTCCCTCACTATTTATGGAAACCATTCCAATCCAGCATCCTCCCAACATAAGCTCACAGAAACTTGTGAGATCAAGATCACCCACAAACTCCACGTAGCTAGCTCCAGTAAAAACTCTTCTTTCTTCCTTCCCATGCCCTCCTCCTCTTTAAAATGAGCAGGTAGCAAGAGTGATAAAATGCTGCCTGGAAAGGGAAGGCCCACAGCAGGCCGGTATAGGGCCCCTCCCAGCGTCCCCCTCCTGAAGCCATCCCTCCTGACTTCCACAGCCCACATTCTCCCACAGGCTGAGCGCTTCCCAGGTGGCTCTCTGGGCCCTTTCTCGGCGCCACTTGCCAGGCATTCCTCCTCCCCCTCTAGATGGCAGCATTTCTCAGAGTTCAGTCTTGCTCCCTCCTCATCTGCACTCTCTTCCCAGGTGACCACATACAGCCCAGTGGCTATACAGACAACTTACAAACCTAAGGATGCAGCCCTGCCCACTCTCCTGGCCCCCAGGCTCACAGCCTTGCTGCTGCCCCTGCCCACTGGGCTGCCACAAGATTCTCAACTTATTCCCAAAATAGAATTCTTCATTCTTCCCCCTTAACATCTGCTCCTTCACTATCCCCCGTTTAGTAGCTACCGAAGTCACAACTAGTATCCCTATCGTTACCAATGACCTGGAAGTCATTCTTAACTCCCATTGCCTCTCCCCAGCTCAATTCATCACCAATTCTATGGATTCCATCTCCAACATACATTTCAAATCCATGCACTTCTTCCATCTTCTCTGCCACCATCCACTCAACAGCCCCAGCTTCCTAAGTGACCCCTCACTGCCACTCCAGCCCCTCTTCAATCTGTTCTCCACACAGCCCTTCCAATGAAGCTTCTAACACTGCACATGACACTGTGCTTAACACTCCTTAAAGGCTCACCATGAGCAGCAGCTAAACCCTCCACTGGCCATGGCCTCCGTGGCCTTTTCCTTGCCTTCCTCCAGCCCAGTGAACGTGCCAAGCGCTTTCCTACCTAGGACTCCTCCCACATCCCCCCACCCTGATGCACACATACGTATGTACACACACACACACACACACACACACTGTATTCAGGAAGGCCTGAAGCAAGAGGAAGCAAAGTCTAGTCAAGAAACTGGAGAAAGACCTTCACAGCTATCTGCATCAGAGAGAAAGGCGGAGCCCAGTACAAGATGACACTGAGGAGGAAAGGAAGGGCGGGATCATTCAAGACCCCAGTGTAGGCCAAGTTTAGGGATCTGGGACCTCTGAAAGCACTGGAAAGCCTTTGAAGTATTTCAAGTAAATGGGTAACATAATTAGGCTTGAACGTTGAAAAGGTAATTGTGGCTACAGAGTAGAAAAACAGAGGAGTCAAGAGCAGATGTGGGTATGCACCAGGCCAGGCCGGCAACATGGTGGGGACTAAGGAGATGATAATGCCCATGAAGAAAGTGACTAAATTTTAGACCTACTTAAGATGTTAAAAAATGGCAGTGTTTACTAAGTGAACACATATAATTTGAGATGTGTAAAAGGCTTGCCATGCAAGTATTACTAGAGGTATCACATTGGCTAAAATTCATTCCTCACAATAGGATCAGCTATCAGCAGTAAAGGACTGGCCACCAATCCTTCCTGTGGGAGGAAGGAGGAAGATTACAAGGAAAGTAGAATGAAAGAAAAGAAAGATACTGGCTCATAAATTAGGGCAGAGGATGGGAAAGGGGCCAAAAATAGGAAGCAGAGGAAGTGCAAATAGTGCTGACTTTTCAACTCTGCCTGACAGTGACTCTAACAACCTTCAACTGGATTGGGAAGAACAAAAGCTATTCTCAGAAAAGCTTGTCTTCTGAGGTTGAAATTTAACATGATTAATGAAACCTTTTGTTATAAATATGCACAACTCAAAGGATATTCATTATAAAAAATATCAGGATCATAAAATGTTTAGAGATGAGAGGGACTTAGAGGTCATTCAGCCAGGCTCCGGCTCAGGATTCAGAAACTCTTCTCTACCTGTAGGCACTTCAGGAAGATTTCATCGGGAGCTAAAAGAATAGCGCCCTTCTATCCAGGTGGATAATGAAAATGTATGAGGGTCTCAAAAGAGGGCTGAAGAACTGCTAGGCAAACAAGCAGTATCCAAAGTTTTCAAATAATGGGGAAGAGTAAGAGGGTTTAGGTTCTCCGAAATTTTTCAGCTACTTTGCCAATGAGTTTTATTTTTAAGAACGCACAGATCATGAATGACTAATTTTAAGCCATTCATCAAAGGAGATCACTCTGTCAATATTTTTTTACCAACTTGTTTTGGGGTAAAAGAAAAAACTTCAGATGTTCCTTTTGGTTTAGGGACCAGCAAGATCTGAAGTTCTAATTTTCAAAGCTACTGCATACTTGGCTAATTCCAGCATCTGACAAAGAACCAGAAGAAAGAACATAAAAGTTTCACATATAATATTAAAGCTTCTAGAATAGTAAAGACCCCAGCTGTGTTTCCATCTCCTAAAGTATACTTCAGTAAACATCTGAAAGAAAGATTTTCTCAATGATGTTTGGATTAAACCTTAAAAAAGCTGTGGTGGCTAGCCTCCAAGAATACCAATGAGCCCTGACCTCCCCTCTTGTAGTCCTTTCCCATATTGTACCAAGTCTGGTCTGAATCCTGGTAGAAGGGATGGTATGCCATCTCCAAGATTAGACACTGGATTAGTCTGTTCTCACGCTGCTATGAAGAAATATCCGAGACTGGGTAATTTATAAAGGAAATGGGTTCAATTGACTCACAGTTCCACAGGGCTGGGGAGGCCTCAGAAAACTTGCAACCATGGCAGAAGGCACCACTTCACAGGGCAGCAGGGGAGAGAATGAGTGCCAGCAGGGGAAATGCCAGATGCTTGTAAAACCATCAGATGACGTGAGAGCTCACTATCAGGAGAAGAGAATGGGGGAAACTGCCCCCATGATTCAATTACCTCCCACTGAGTCCCTCCCACAACATGAGGGGATTATGGGGATTACAATCAAGGTGAGATTTGGGTGGGGACACAGCGAAACCACATCAGACACCAATATACTGCTGCTTCCATCTTGATCATTATCATATTCATTCTCTCCCTCTCTCCCCAACCCCCTCAGATCACTTTCTCTGGGGAGAAAAGCCATGTTGTGAAAAGCCCTGTGGAGAGGCCCACAGGGTGTAGAACTGAGGCCTCCAGCCAACAGCCATGTGAGTCTGCCATTTTGGAAACAGATCGTCTGGTCCCGGTCGAGCTTCAGATGACTGCAACCTCAGGAGGGAGCCAGAAGCTGTCCCCAGATTCCAGAACTTCAGAAACTGTGTGAGATCATAAATGTCTGTTGTTTTAAGCTGCTAAGTTGGGGAAAATTTGTTATGCAGCCCAGAAAACTCATTCAAAATGTGGGCAAACTACAGGCAGCCAGGCGCGCAGGACCAAACTACTAAATTTCCTTCAACTCATGCCGTATATTCAGTAAAATTACATAGCTTGGAACAATGCTATATATAAAATGCCCACAAAGCACTGACAAAAGCAACAATGAAAACCATATATTGGCAATTATCAATTAATGGCACCTTTTTCCGCATTTAGATTTCGACTAAAAAACAGCTAGCTGCCACCACCACCACCAACAACAAAAACAAAAACAGCCAAGAGAACACTAAAGAAAATTATAAGCAGCTACTTTTTTTAAAGTGACAAACTTGAAATTGAGACCTGGTTAGAATTTTTCAATTGCTGTAGTAAGCAATACCGTCCCTCTTTGACACTCACTTCCACATCTTCTTCATCTTTCTTTCCACTGTCACCCATCCAAGGCTCATTAACCCTCTTGCCTACTGGCCCCTCTGCTTTTTGGAATATCTAAGAATATGTGTACACATACACCAATATTTATATTCCTAGCTACTAAAAGAACTGAGGAGCTAAAGGAGACAGCCCATGGTCAAATCTCCAAAGCCATATATTTAACTGGTATGGCTTGGATCAGTGGATCTGTGCCAGACAGACAGCTGACACTCAGTAAGTGTAAGTTTCTCTCCTCCTTACATCCTCCGCCGTGTGATGAGGGAAGAGTTCCTTTTCCTCTGTGCTCGGCTCTCTTTGCGCTAACATTCAGAACAACATGCATTCATTTAAAAAAACAAAACAAACAAACAAAAAAGCGTCTTGCTTGTCTAGAGCAGGGGCTGGTTAGCAGTAACTAGAGCCAATGAAAAGTGGGACTCCTGTATACCATCTGGAGACAAGTTACACTGGCAAACTACAGAGTTCACCTAGATCTCTTCCCACTCTAGTTGTTATGTTGTCTCCAAATTTAGCTTTCAAGAAAGGTCTCTAATGATGTTTCTAACTTCCATAAATTACATGAGGGGGTAAGAATTTAGTAACTAAATGCAAAGAGGTATAGTAAGATTACGTGATTTGGAACAAAGGATTATCCTTGCCAGACGGGGTGGCTCACGCCTGTGATCCCCAGCACTTTGGGAGGCCAACCGAGACCAGCCTGGGCAACACGGTGAAACCCCATCTCTACAAAAACTATAAAAATTAGCTTGGCATGGTGGCGCAAGCCTGTAGTCCCAGCTACTCGGGAGGCTGAGGTGGGAGAATCACCTGAGGCTAGGAGGTCCGGGCTGCAGTGAGCGGTGATCGCACCACTCCACGCCAGCCTGGGAAATAGCGCAAGATCCCGCCTCCCCCCCTCAAAAAAAAAAAAAAAAAAAAAGATTATCTCAATTCTCAGGCTTAAAATTTTTCATGGAATCTCAAGCCATCTTCAGCCAAGGCAAGAATTTAGAACTTTCCTACTCTCATTTTCTACCAAAATCTTTTCATATGCCGTGAAAGACTCTAAATCATGTTTCTCTATCCTTATGGTCTAGGTCCTAAGTTCCCAAAAGATAGCTAATAACTTACACTATTTTCCACAGACAATCCTGGGAAAATGTTCTACTCCTCAGGTAGAGGGAAATCTGGCTGAAGTCTCCGAAAAGAGCGCTGTTTCCAACGGGAAGCAAAGTGAATGGGCAAGGAAGGCAAGCCCCAGATATGGTCAGAATAAAGCAGACTGGCTGACAACTAAAACCACGCACCAAAAATATGTCTCCCTGGCCTTCTTCTCCCCCATTCCCATTTCGTTTAATCCTAACAATTAGGATAACTATCATCACCCTTCTACAGTTGTTGACTCTGGAGCTCAGAGGCGGAAAGACCGTGCTCCACATCACAACACTGGTAAACTCTCAGAACCTGCATCAAACCTAGGTCTTCAAACTCACCCTTTCTGTTTTTCCCAATATGCAGTGCTATCTTTCATGGTCGCCCCATTTCTGAGCCTTGACCTGTTCTGAGCTTTGACATCCAACCATCTTATGGCTCTGCTTTGAACATCAGTCACTGACACCTCTAAAAGATTCATTATCCCCTCTGATACTCCGTGCCCACCATCCATCCCCAAAACTTCAGAAGAAATGAGGTTAGAAAACCAGGACAGAGCAGAAAGTGCACTGTTCTACAAGAGCTGAAGACGAGTCACAGTTAACCCAGATGAGCAATCAGCCAAGTCTCTTCCACGGCCAATCCACTCAGTCCACCAGGCACAAGCACTTTTCTCCAGAAGACTCACCTGATAAGAACACCCACCGAAGTTCCAACGTTTCTCGTTGGAAACGAGCACAGAGAGGACACTGCTCACGCAAGCAGTGTGGACGCAACAAGCTCCGCGCCCCGCAGCCCTGCACCGAGCACGGATAACCTCACACCCCCACAGGTGGCGAAAACCCGGGCGGCGATGCCCCGTCCAGGCGCTTCCCCTTAGAAGCCCCTTCGCCGCTGGCCCCTATCAGAAAGGAAAGGGGAGGAGCCTGGGGGAGAAATAACTTTATGCTCATTTGCTAGACAGGACCAAAACAAAACCAGCAAACCCAAGCCCTTCAGGAACACCGCCCAGTTCACGGCGCGCGCAAGTTCCGAGGGCAGTAAGTTTTTGCAACACTTCCCAGCCCTGACCCTGCCCAAGCTGCAGCCGGAGGACTGAGGAAGTGGACGGTCCCGGGCGGGAGGCCCGCGGCAGGAAGTGGAAGCAGAGCCATCTGCGGGATAGTGAAGGAACCGCGGCGACAAGGGAGAGGCGGAGGCCGCCCCCACGTCCTCAGCCCCAGGCAGCCCGGGAGGCCGAGACTCCCCCAGGGAGACCCCTGGAGCGGAGTGGGGCCGCTGCCGGGGCATCGCCCTCCGCCGGCCTCGGGACGCGACGTGTCCTGCCGCTGCCCGGTCACAGCCCGGCACGGAGGGAGCAAGACGCTGCGGGCGCGCGGCGTACCCCACTCCCCAGCCCGCGCCCCACCCCGCCCGAAGCCCGCGGGCGCCGCGCCCTTACCAGGGACCAGTCCAGCCGCCTCCGCCGTCCGCACCCGGCCAGCCGCTCTTAAACGCGCCCCGCCCCCTCCCGGGGCCGGACCCCAGCGGTCCTACGCCGATTTGTCATTGAGTAGCCCGGCTCGCTTTCCCACCCCCCCGAGCGCGCCCCCGGCGTCGCCTAGGCAACCCCTCCTCTCGAGAGCGCGCCTTCGCTTCCGTTCTTGCCCTCTCCTCGGAAGCCACGCCCGTCGAGGGGCTGTCAGCCAATCCGAGGCGGGTTTTCCAAGCAGCGGGCGGCCGGGGATGAGGTTTCGCCAATGAGAAGCTGCCTCAGGCAGGGGGGGCGGACCCGGCGCGCCTGCCCCGCCCCGCTCTGTTTCCCTCTTTGCCCTCGCCGGCACGGAGCTCGTAACCCTGCGGCAGTGGAGGAGCTGCTCGCCGGTACTGAGGGCGGGTGCGGGCGGGAAAGGTGGGGGCCCCAGTTGTGGGATTCAGGCCAGGGCCAGGACGAAGTAATAGAAAGCAAAAGCGAAGGACAGACCTGATCATACAGAAACAGAAGAAAATTACGAGGCGGCGAAGAGTGCTTGAGCGCGGCGATGGGGACGCCGCCAGAGGGTCCTGGGGCGGGACTCCACCTGCCGCCACCACTCGCTTCGCTGATGACATCCCATTAGCAGTAATGGGGTTACTGAGTGCATCGCGGTGACTGGACCCAGGCCGCCTACAAAGGCCAGAATCCCACCCCAGCCACAGCCTCGAGTCTGGAAATGCAGTGGTCAAGCTCCCGGCCAACAGGTTTTCTCCTGCCAAAACCCGGGAACGTGTGATTTTGTATCCAATACAGCTTCATCTTGGTGGATTTTTCCCTCCCTAACCACCTCCGCCTACACAGGTTTTGTGACCGTGCGACCTCATGCGAGTCACAAGGCATCGCAACTAACAGTTTAAATGTCCGCCTCTCTTACCTCTAAGGAAGAGAACTATGTCTTATGCAATGTGATATCCATGGCTGCTAGCACAGTGTAATTAATTATTTCATTGTTGATCATGATAAGTTAGGATGCATGTGTACTATACTGGAGACTTTGGGCCATGATTAGATTGCTATGTATCTACCAGATCCAGTCCCTCCATCAGCATCTATATCAAAAAGCACAGAAGCTTTACCTTAGTCTTAAGCGACCAACTTAACAAAAAAAGTGCAATCGGAAGAATATCCTAGTATTAGCCTACTATTTTAAGTATTCTGTTTTTACCATTCTCATTCACATTTAAAACTTTTATTGAGTGCTAATTGTATGACAGACACTTTGCTAGGTACAGTAAGGAGATGGGGTAGGAGGCTTCTCAAAGAGGAAGCTCCCTAGTATTTATAGCCTAGAAGAGGAATCAGACCCAAACCTTTTCCTACGGAGTAAGAATTAAGTGCACAGGTTTGGAGTCTGGAAGCATAGGATTAAAGGAGGGCTCTACCTTATGACTAGCAGTTACTTAATTAGGAAACTACTTCTGTGGGCTTTAGTTTCACCAACTGCCCAATAGCAGCACCTCCACACGATAGGTATGAAGAGGTACATGAAAGTCCACGTAGAGCTCTCAGCACAGTGGTAGGAACTTGGTGAGTGACTCACGAATGTGAGCTTACACAGTGATTGCCACCAGAGGCCACGATGTACAGTCAAGTGCATGATCACCAACCTGGCACAGCCTTATCTCCCAAAACCCATCTGTATCAAGTGTGACCGTGTGCAGCCTGGTGGAAAGGGCCTGCTGTGGTGGTACCCTTTGTCAAACGCAAGTATAGAGAGGAGAGCAGCTGCAGCGGCCTACCCAAGTGAAAAGGGTACTGTAGTTGAGGGAACAGGGTCAGAAATCAGGTCACAGGCCAGGATTCTCCTGTTCCCACCTGCCCCCAGCCCCCAGGACCCACAGCAGCTGCAGGAGGTTTCCCCACCTTTCCTGGGGTGCTGAAGTGCCATTCCTTTGCATTGGTAACAGGATGCACGGGGCTTTCTGAGAAATGCTGCATTCATTCTCTGCCTGCCTAGAACTTGGAGGGGTCCAACTGGGACTCCTCCAGCAGGATCATCTGTTCAGATCCTGGATATGCCAGACCCTGAGCTGTGTGGTAGAGTCAGACAGGAGTGGCAGGACCCTTTTGGTGGGGCAGTATCATACAGGACACCAATAGGGGAAACGTGTCCCAACAGGAGAAGGGCACCAAGAGGCCACCAGCCTCGGCTGCCTCTAAGATGGCTCATTCCAGGTCGCAGGGGACCTCTTGTTGGCTGAGTTTTCCTGCCAGAACTCTGACTCCCGGCAGAGCCAGGGGCTTGAGCAGCAGGAATACAAGATCCCGAGCAGGACTCCTTAAGGATGCTCTAAATAACTGCAGCCATAGAAAAAGCATTCTAGACACTCCATCCTTCTTCTTACTGATTACTGTGGGAGTCTTTAGTGCTGTGTGACAAACATTTCTACTCCTCTCTTCTGAGCACTGGGAACTTCCTAACCCTGTAGTTGGGTGGAGCCATGTGACTAGCTCTAACTGATCACTTGTGAGCAGAAATGACACATAAATCATTTATAGGCTGGAGAAGTTAATTGCCAGTATAAGACCCTCCAGAGCGCTCTTGTCTTTGGTATGGCTACTGAGAATGTTAGGAAATGTGACTGCTCCAGCAGCCAGGGTTTCTATAATGAGCACAGGCCCCCTGCCAACCTGCAATGGACATTTAGAATGACTGAGAAATAAGCCCTTATGGTTTGAAGACACTATGATGTGGGAATTGTTTGTTACTGCGTGTAGCTTAGCCTGCTCTGACTGATGCAAGATGAACAACTCAGACAAAAGGACTGAGAAGAGGCCAGTAAACAGACAAGCACCCCGATAATTACAAATTGCATCATTACAAATTACTGGGTGGTCAAAAATGATCTCTCTTGGGAGGTGACATTTAAGCTAGGACCTCAAGGATGAGAAAAATCAATCTTGGCAAAAGCTGGGGGTGGGAGGAAGGTCAGGAGAGTATTTCAGGCAGAGGCATAAGCCTGTGCAAAGTTCTGAGGCAGAAGAAAGCTTGGTACCGCTGAGAATGGCCAGGAGGCCTGGAACCGTGAGCAGGGCAAAGTAAGTCACACAGGGCAAGAGCCAGATGATGCAGGGGCTTCTCGCTTGTATGGAGGAGTTTGAAATGTACTCCTAGTGCGGTGGAAACTGTTGAAGAGGTTTGATATAGTTTGGACATGTGTCCCCTCCAAATCTCATGTTGAAATGTAATCCCCACTGTTGGAGGCGGGGCCTGGTGGGGGTGTGTTTTGATCACGGGGGCAGATCCCTCATGAATGGCTTAGTGCTAGCCCCTTGGCAGTGAGTGAATTCTTGCTCTGAGCTCACATGAGGTCTGGTTGTTTAAGAGTGCCTGGCACCTCCCCGCCTATTCTTATCCCCGCTCTCAGTATGTGATGCACCTGCTCCCACTATGCCTTCCACCATGACTGGAAGCTTCCTGAAGCCTCCCCAGGAGCAGATGCCAGTGCTATGCCTCCTGTCCTGCAGAAACATGAGTTAATTAATAATTACGCCTCTTTTATCAATTACCCAGTCTCAGGTATTTCTTTATAGCGACACAAAATGGACTAACACGGATGGGCGAGGTGGCTCAGGCCTGTAATCACAGCACTTTGGGAGGCCGAAGTAGGTGGATCATGAGGTCAGGAGTCTGAGACCAGCCTGGCCAACATGGTGAAACCCCATCTCCACTAAAAATACAAAAAAATTAGGCAAGGGTGGTGGCGGATGCCTGTAGTCCCAGCTACTCGCGAGGCTGAGACAGAGAATTGCTTGAACCCAGGAGGCAGAGGTTGCAGTGAGCCAAGATCACACCACTGCACTCCAGCCTGGGCGACAGAGCGAGATTCCATCTCAAAAAAAAAAAAAAGGACTAACATGAGGTTCAAGCCAGGAGGCTGACATGCTTTGATTTTGGTTTTAAAAAGATCACTCTGGGTCGGGCATGGATTATGCCTATAATCCCAGCACTTTGAGAGGCCAAGGAGGGCGAATCTCGGGGTCAGGAGTTCAAGATCAGCCTGGGCAACATGGCGAGACCCCATTTCTATAAAAAATTTAAAAATTAGGCAGGCAATGGTGCACACCTGTGGTCCCAGCTACCAGGGAGGCTGAGGTAGGAGGTTGAGTGAGTCCAGGAGGTGGAGGCTGAGCCCAGAAGGCAGAGGTTGCAATGAGCTGAGATCGTGCCACTGCACTATAGCCTGGACAACAGAGCAAGAAGCTGTCAGAAAAAAAGAAAACAAAATTACTCTGGCTGTGGTGGGGAGATTGGGCTGTGAGGGGTGGATGTGGAACCAAGGTTAGGACCCTGTTCCGGGGATCCACGCACAGTGGGGTCCAGAGGGCTAGAGAGGGTAATCAGCTCTCAGGTCACAGATTTGAGAGATTGCAGGAGGAAGGGAGCAAGAGAGCTGAAGAACAGAACAGTCTTCCTCCAATCCCCAGAGGAACCAGAGGCAAGGTTTGAAGTTTAGATCCCCAGAGGCGCTTTGACACCAGGGACATGGGTACTCAAAAGCCAGGAAGGAAATGGGGGAGGGTATGAATTTCCCAGAACATCAGCCAGCAGTAGAGACTTGCTTCCATGAGCTGGCAGGCGTGTATATACATAGATAGTATTATTAGAAAGAGGCCCGGCAAGCTTCTGTGGGCATCCCTGTGGGCATTTGATCTTTGTTGACCGCATCAATTAGAAAAGAAAAAAGGCTGCCAATCTACAGACGGGGGAACAGCCATTCTCACCTGCTGATGGTTCTGGACAGACGCTATTCCGAGCGGCCACAGCAAGAGGAGCTCGCCCTCAGCCCTTCTCTCAGCTTTCCTATCTGTGTTTCGCCACCCCTCAGTGCCCAGATGTTCTCGCCCCACGTCCTGCTCTCTGGTCCTGTTCTCAGGCACAGGTTGCACAGGCTGATTCACGTGCAGGAATAAATGGCTAGTTACAGCTCCATTCCCACTCCTTCCTGGGCACTTGATGAAAACCTGAAGTTCTAGGCTGTGGGAGGTCTTCAGGGGAGGACCTAAGACCTTCTTTTTTTTTTTTTTTTTTTTTTTGTTGTTGTTGTTGTTGAGACAGAGTCTCGCTCTGTCGCCCAGGTTAGAGTGCAGTGGCTGGATCTCAGCTCACTGCAAGCTCCGCCTCCCGGGTTTATGCCATTCTCCTGCCTCAGCCTCCCGAGTAGCTGGGACTACAGGCGCCCGCCACCTCGCCCGGCTAGTTTTTTGTATTTTTTTAGTAGAGACGGGGTTTCACTGTGATAGCCAGGATGGTCTCGATCTCCTGACCTCGTGATCCACCCGTCTCGGCCTCCCAAAGTGCTGGGATTACAGGCTTGAGCCACCGCACCTGGCCAACCTAAGACCTTTAATTCACATCACTAGGATGGAGGGATCTACCCCGCATCCAAAACAAGCTCAGACTCCTGAGTTCTCACGCAAAGCACCAGGTAAGGACAATGCGTCACGTGAACCCTCGTGGAGCGCCTGAGCAGTAGCCCCGAGCCTTCCTTTCCTTGCAGCCTTTTGCAGGCAGCTACCAAAAAAAGCTCTTGCCCTTTACTGATCCCCAAACATATTCAAAAGCTTGACTCTGTTTCTCAGTTTAGTCATTGCCACTATAACAGACTTACGAGGGACTTTAAAAACCACTTTTCCCTAAGCGTGATATTGAGGGCTTGTCTTTCCCCATCACCATCTCTCAAGGCGGTCCCTACATCCCAGCCAACCAGCAGGCACTCACCAGATGTTCCTGGGAATTGCTTTCTTAGAAAGTCAGAGGCCCAAGTCATTCACTAAAGAAGAAGCTTTCATCTTCCAACAGGAACAAGTCTACTTGGGAAACACATTAGGAAAAAAACTCATGCATTTCCATTTCAATTTTAAATTATTTAATTAGCTGGGCTCGTCTTTCTGCCGTCATAGTTTACAGAGTTATCGCCCAAAAATGAAGTCAAATCTGTCTTGTAACTGAGACATACGCCTTCCTCACTATTGCCCATCCCAACTGCATGCCCGCTCGTGTCCTCCCCCTTCCCTCTTCCCGCAGACACATGCTGTGTGCTTCCCACAACCTGCACAGGAACAACCGCTGCAGATCTGGTACCGACCTCCAGGTAACCAGGTAAAAGCCACCACAGGGTGACAGCTGCAAAGTACTCCATTGTGAGAGAAAATGAGATTCAAATGTCTAGATTCTGCACTGAGCTCTTTCCAAAGTGAAATATGATTCGCAGCCTACCAGGAAGCCAACCTCATCCAAGAACATGACAGGACCCTGCTTGGCCCCCTCCCTCCCTCCCTCCCTCCCCAGCTAAGCTGTCCTCTTGATAGCTTCACAAGGCTTCCCTGGATGCCGCCTCAACGACAGACGCAGCGGGGACTGCACTCAGCCACAGGCTCTCCTTCAGACTCGCCGTGACCTCTGCTGCCCGTAAAACGTCCGAGCACCCTGGAGAACCACAACCACACCTGCAGCCCACCCATCCTACATGCTGACTGCACCCAGGCGGATCCAGGTCCTCGGCCCCTGATCTGCAGATGCACGATGCTAGCAGCCAGCCAGCTCTGGACGGCTGGACAGACAGACAAAGAGGACATGAAGACCTGAGTTAGGAAGGGGGAGGAGGAAGGAAAAGATGTTGGTGGCAGGCTTGGCTCTGTTAGACGTTCAGCTGTGCTCTCCTGGCCCCTCACAGCAATCCTTACTTCACAGAGGAGACCCCGGGTCTCAGAGAGTCAAGAGGTTACAGAAGCATCAGGGCCCTTTAGTCACTGCTTACTGCTGGAGGCTGATTCTAGGATGAGGGGGGTGGGGTTCACTTCAAAGGGAAAGTGGATGCCCCTCTGTCTCCCAAGCCCATTCCCCTTCCTCCTCCAGCCCTCAGGAGCGGCAGCGCCATGGGCCACCCCAGGACTGGGACTGGCCCCGGCCCCTCTGCAAAGCCCCATGCAGCCTCTGTCACCCTGTCCCACCCACAAATGCCAAACCCTACCCTGGTGAATTTTTATGAACAGCATTTTTTAAATTGCGGCTTTGGTTATAGACAGCCCCATTCCTTTCCTGCATCTGCTCCAGAGAACAGGGCAAGGCCAAAGGGTCAGAGGTTCGAGAAATGCGGGGTGGTGTGGGGGGGTAAAAGGACATACCTGAGAAGGCCCCAGACCCTAGTTCCACCAGGAGGTAAGACTACCAAGCTATTAAAATGCACATCTCTGGGTTGGGGATCAAAGGCCGATTCCCCATTTTCCATTGGGGATGTCCAATGATATGATTTGGCTCAGTGTCCCTACCCAAATCTCATGTGGAATTGCAATCTCCAATTTGGGGATGGAATCTGGTAGGAGGTGATTGAATCATGGGCGCGGATTTCCCCCTTGCTGTTCTCATGATAGTGAGTTCTCACAAGATCTGGTTGTTTGCAAGTGTGTGGCTCTTCCCCCTTTTCTCTCTCTCTCCTGTTGCCATGTGAAGATGTGCCTGCTTCCCCTTCACCTCCTGCCATGATTGTAAGTTTTCCGAGGCCTCCCCAGCCATAGTTCCTGTACAGCCTGTGGAACTGCAAGTCAATTAAACCTCTTTTCTTCATAAATTACCCAGTCTCGGGTAGTTCTTTATAGTAGTGTGAGAACAGACTAATACAACCAATGTCTGTGGCAGGCCCTGTTCCTGTCTAGGGTCAGCTCTGGAACACCCAGAGCTCTGCTACCCCTTCTCTAGTGGACACAACCCTAAGACTAGAGGTGCCACATGAAATACCGACACAATACAGGGGCCATACTTATATGAAGAATGAAATCTGAAATTATATCTGAAATTCAAATTTAACTGGGCATGTTGTATTTTTATTTGCAAAATCTGACAACCCTACCCAAGCCCAGGAATCTCCAGGTGGGCAAGTCTCAGGGGCCCACACCCACCAACAGCATCAAATCCCCCAGCTGCTGAGAGGGGAGGCCAGAGTGGCAGGCCCAAGAAACAGCTCTCAGACAGAGGGACTCCCTTCCCAGGTACAAAAAGTCCCCCAGTGAGGACAGCTAGGGACTCCAATGAGGCAGTGTGTGGCAGCTCTCCTGCACCAGGAGGATGGAAGGAGGTGCTCCCCAGGCCCTGCTCCTCCCCATGGCTCCAGAGGCATGTGCCCTTCTCCTGAGGAATCCCACACAGCCTGTTCCCACCCAGCAGAGTCCTGGTAAGGGCTGGGGCAAGACTGGTGGCCCAGCCATAGCCTCTGGACTTCTCCCACTTCCTCCTCTTAGAAGCCTTCTTGATGACTCAGGCCTCGCTGATCTGTCCACACATGTTCACAACCAATTACATGGCCCTTTCCTCTTCTGTTGTTTTGAGTGCATAAGGGCTCCCAGCTGAAATCAGAAGCCCTGGCAGACGGAGTGCTAATGTTATAACCCAGCACAATGCACCAAATCAGTGCTCACCTAAGACATAAAGACCAGTGAAAGCCTTGGGGGAAAAAAGTCATGCCTCTGAGCCTCGGTTTCTGCATCAGAACGAAGGGAGCTCTCTCACAGAGGTTGATGGGAAGATTACATAATACAATGCCAAGGGCTCCATGCCAATTTGGTCCCTGAGAGCCAGTTAGTCCGTGTCTATTTTCTTTATTGTTTTATTTACTTTTTAAAAAAACAGATGGGGTCTTGCTGTGTTGCCCAGGCTAGTCTCAAACTCATGGCCTCAAGTGATCCTCCCACCTCAGCCTCCCAAAGTGCTGGGATTACAGGCATGAGCCACTACACCAGGCCACTTTATTTTTTGTTTTGTTTTAATTTTAAAATTATTATTATTATTATTTGAGACAGACTCTTGCTCTGTTGCCCAGGCTGGAGTGCAGTGGTGCGATCTTGGCTCACTGCAAGCTCTGCCTCCCGCATGCACACCATTCTCCCACCTCAGCCTCCTAAGTAGCAGGGACAACAGGTGCCCGCCACCACGCCTGGCTAATTTTGTTTTTGTATTTTTAGTAGAGACAGGGTTTCACCATGTTAGCCAGGATGGTCTTGATCTCCTGACCTTGTAATCTGCCCACCTCAGCATCCCAAAGTGCTGGGATTACAGGTGTGAGCCACCGCGCCCGGCCTAAAATTATTTTTAATTGTGGTAAAATATACATGACATAAAAGTCGCCATCTTAGCTGTTAAGTGTATAGTTCAGTGGTATGAAGAAAATTCCCAGTGTCATGCAGCCATCATCACCATCCACCCCTAGAACTCTAAACTCTACACCCATTAAAGACTCACTCCCCTTCCCTCCTGTGCCCCCAGGCCCTGGCAACCACCAATTAACTGTCTCTGTGAATGTAACTACTCCAGGTACCGGGTAACAGTGCAATCATATGGTATTTGTCCTTTCATGACTGGCTTATTCCACTTAGCATAATGTTCTCAAGGTTCACCTATGTCATGGCCTGTCCTTCCTTCCTTGTTGAAGCTGAGGAATCATTCCATCGCGTGTGCCATACTCTGTTTATCCACTCACCTGCCTATGGACACGGGTCGCTTCCACCTCTGGCCTGAGAATGTTGTGAGAATGTTGCTGTGAATGTGGGTTTGCAAATATCTCTGAGACCGTGCTTTCAGTTCTGTCGGGTATACACTCAGAAGTGGAACTGCCAGATCATATGTTAATTCTGCTTCATTTTTTGAGGCACCGTCATACTGTTTTCCATAGCAACTGCACCACTACACATTCCCACCCGCAGTGCACAAAGGTTCCAATTTCTCCATGTCCTCCAACAGTTGCCCTTCTCTGCTTTTTTTTTTTTTTTTTTTTTTTTTTTCCAGTTGGAGTTTTGCTCTTGTTGCGTAGGCCGGAGTACAATGGCATGATCTCAGCTCACTGCAACCTCCGCCTCCTGGGTTCAAGTGATTCTCCTGCCTCAGACTCCCAAGTAGCTGGCATTACAGGTGCACACCACCAAGCCCAGCTAATTTTTATATTTTTAGTAGCAGTGGGGTTTTGCTATGTTGGCCAGGCTGGTCTCAAACTCCTGACCTCAGGTGATCCACCCACCTTGGCCTCCCATAGTGCTGGGATTACAAGCATGAGCCAGCGTGCCTGGTCCTCTCTGCTCTTTTAATAGCAGCTATCCTAAGGGTGTGAGGAGGCTGTTTTCCTCCTCTTTGGATCCACACACCTTCAAGCCCCGCTCATAGCAGGCACTCCATGGATGTTCACCCTGTGAACTAGATTCTCTCCTGAGCTTTCTCCCCTGGTCTTCTGGCTCTTAGGAGGCAAACAAGCTGTTTCTCTTCCTGCAGGGGACCTTGGGCCTGGTGGCTCTTGGGGATTATTTACAGCCAGGGCCACTCCTGTTCTCCCCTTGGGCAGGCTCAAGGATGAGCCCTTCTGGGGGAGTGGGAGGCAGGGGGCCAGACACATGTTGCATGATTCTCGCCACCAGGCAGTCTCAGCCTTGTGGCTTTCTGCTGGTGCATCCAAGTTAACCTGCCCATCAGCTCCCACAGGACTAAGGACAAACGCACACCCCGTGACAGTGGATCTCGGGTCCTTGTGACTGCTGCCTCCTTTCCAGCTGTAGGCACCGACTTTGCTCCTGTTCCCAGTTCCTAGCAATAGGCTTCCTGTCCCCCCAAACCCAGCTCTCTCTGTCCATCCAAAGGCTGAGTGGGTGGCAGCCTGAAATCCCACCAGATGCTGTCTCCCGAAGTTCCCACACACTCACCCAGGTGCCCAGAAGCCAACCTCACACTGACTCAGCAGCACATGCAGGAGAAGGCGTGACAGGGAAGACACCCAGGAGGTCATGGAAACAGCAAGCTCTGATGGAGGGAAGGCCTGGAATGATCTAGAACAAGACTGGGGATCTAGAACAAGTAGGTCTGTGTGGGCCCGCCATTCTTCCCATCCAGGGGGAAGCTTCAACATGACTTTGGTGCCACAGAGACATGGATTCAAATAGCAGCTCCTGCCAGGTGCAGTGGCTCACACCTGTGATCCCAGCAATTTGCGAGGCCAAGAGGGGGATCCTTGAGCCCGGGAGTTGGAGACCAGCCAGCCTGAGCAACATGGTGAAACCCTGTCTCTACAAAATACAAAAAACAAAAACAAAAAAAGCCAGATGTGGTGGCATGCACCTGTAGTCCCAGCTGCTCAGGAGACTGAGGTGGGAGGACCACTTGAATCTGGGAGGTGGAGGTTGCAGTGAACCAAGATCACGCCACTGCACTCCAGCCTGGGTGACAGAAGGAGACCCTGTCTCATAAAACAAACAAACAAACAAAAAAGGGGGAAAAATAGCAGCTCCATGAGTACATTCTGTGTGACCCCAGGCAAGTCTGTTTGCCTCTCTGAGCTTCATTTGGCAAATGAGGATAACAGGCAAGTCACAAGGTCAGTGTGGGGCTTTGAAGGGCAATCCACACGGAGGGAGGGCACCCACCTGACTGCGGCTGTTTCGTGCAGAGACCTCCTCCTGCCACGTGCTCTCCCGCTGCTGAAATCCCACACACAGACCCGGGGTTGGAGGGAAAAACGAGATGAAAGGATAACGGCCTTCCTTTTTCCGACATGAGGCGGCTTGTTCTTAAGGGAAAAAACAGCCCCCTCTGCAGCACCACCTCCACTGCATCCTCTCTTTGTGTTTGGGCTTCTGGGGGAACAACAGGTCCCACGCTGGTGGTTTCCTTCCAGGATCCCCCTCCCTCCAGAAATTCCCCAATGGCTGCCAAGCTCAGTGGTAAGAAAAATGAGCAATTTCCAGATCCAGGCCAGCACGTTTCAGAGTCAGGGAGTGGAGGCCACGCCCCTCCTGACGGCCCCATCCCCGGCGAACAGTCGAAGTCACCTGGGCCCACACTCCCAGTCTCGCTTACCTCTCGGAATGCACGGAGGAGGGCACAGTGAGACTCCGGCAGAAGGCCTTGCAGAGGGGAAGGTGGAGAGAGTCATCTCCCCGACCCTTGTCGCTCTGCCCCTGCCCCACATCCTGGGCAATTAGACTACTGCGGTGGGGGGGGGGGGCATCCAAGGCGGAGACAGGTATTGGGCACCCGCTATACACCTGGGACTTGGAGACAGTAACCCTGGCGTTCAATAAACATCCATTTAACCGTTCCCCAGGCATGGTGCTGGGGATCAGGGCACAACAGGGACCAAAACAGACCCTCACAAGGTGTCTGGAGGAGTGGGGGCATCCAGAGGAACACGTGGAGCGGGTGGCTGCCTTTGCCGCCCTCCTCCTCCCTGCCCTCCTCCCCACCCTCCTCCCCGGCCCCGTGTGGCTGGTGTTCAAAGCCCCTGTGCGCTCTGCTCACTTGAAACCGACTCAGCTGAGGGGCTGTGCAAATAGCAGAGGCTGAACAGAGGAGCGAAGTCCCTGAGGGAGAAACCGCCCCAGGAAAGGCAAGCCAGGTGTCAGGGTGGGGAGCTTGGTTACCACCGTGGGTGCAAGGAGATGGAGACTGAGCAGGGCCTGGACATGGGCGGCCTTCAGGAAGGGCCGTCACCCTCCCTGCCCGGGCAAGTTCAAGGGCAGCCCCAAACAGCAAACTCGCATTTTCCACCTTTTATTCCAGGAAGGGCGCTGTGATGCTGCGGCGGGGAGGGGGCAGGGGACCTGGGACCAGGATCTCTGACTAAGCCTGAGTCAGGGCTGCCTTCCACTGGTCCCCACCCACCCTTGCAGGCCACTGAGCCGCCTCTCCTGGCTCAGCCTCTCCCACTTGTTGCCCCCACCCTCAACTCCTTCAGTGACTTCCTCACCTCTTCATAAAGTCCAGGGTCTTGTCTTCTCTCCTGCTGCCCCCAACAGTGCCCAGCACCCAGCTTCTCCCACCACCCGGCTCCCATCCTCCCAGCCTGTCCTCCTCCTGTCCCACTGCCTCACCATACTCCTGCTCCTCAGGTGCTCCCGAAGGCCTCTAACTGTCCTTCAAACCCAGCCCAGTAGCAGCTCCTCTCAAAGGCTTCCTGCCATCCCTTCCCTTCCCTGGGTAGGTATGGAACCCCTTGCCCAGGCCTCCTCCACCCCAGCCCTGCTCCCTCCCGAGAGGCCAGGGGTGCATCTCACATCTATATTTTTGTGCCTGGCGTAGAGCAGGAAAGGAATGAGGATGTCACAGAGCACCTACTGTGTGCTGGCCACTGTTATGAAGGTCATCACAGGGAATGTTCACAACAAACCATGACATGGTATTGTCTCAATTTTACAGGTAAGGAAACTGAAGCCTCAGGGGAAGAGAACTTCAGAACTTCAGAGCTAAGAGTCTTCTTCGACTAAAGTAGGCCCCCGATGTTTCCTGGGAGAGGTGGAGCTTGAGTGGGCTTAAAAAACAATGAGGATTCTGACAAACACAGAAAAGGGAGAGGCAGAGAGAACTAGAGCATTCCAGGCAGCGGGGACTGAGTTAAAGGAAGGCCAGGAGGCAGGAAAGCCCAGGAAGTGACTGGCAAGACTAGGCGGTTTAGTAGAGAGTCTGAGGTATACTTACACAAATTACTGGGCGCGGTGACTCACACCTGTAATCCCAGCACTTTGGGAGGCCAAGGTGGGAGGATTGCTTGAGTCCAGAAGTTTGAGACCAGTTTGGAAAATATAAAGAGATCCTATCTCTATTTTAAAAAAGAAAAGAAAAGAAAGAGAAGAGGGGGAGGGGAAGGGAGGGGACGGGAGGGGCAGCAGAAAGCCTAGAATGGCAGGAGGAACACCAAGCCTGCCACGGACATGGGACATTTCTGAGCAGGCTAGGCAGTGTTCCAGGGACGGAAAGAGCTTGTGGACAACTTCCCTGTCAAAACCCTTCCCAGGAACTTGAGGGGCCAGAGTGAGAGACCCTGTGACCTCAGGCTCCAGAGATAGCTCAGCAAGATGAACCCCCCGTGGCCACTAGTCAATGACTCACTTCTTCTCCCAGGCGCCCTCCCAGGGCTGAGCGCTCCTTCACGCGGCCTCCCTTAGCCCTTGCTCTGGTCTCTCTGCAGCTGGGGTCGGTGTTCCCACTGAAGTCAGTGTGTGGAGCACACATGCTTCGTACCCATGTTCATGCCCATGTGTGTGTGTGCACATGTATGTGGGGCCTGTGTGTGTCTTTTTCTGACACCCACTCGAGATCTGCATGCAGCTTGGGCCCCCTCCCGGACTGCTGCAGCCAGATGCACCTGGAGCCCCACCCGTCAGCCCAGGGAGATATGCCCCTGCTGAATTCAGAGAACGATGCAAAAGGATTCGGGAAATGAGGACCATTCATGAGCCCAGTGACTGATGAAGAGCACCTCCCTCACATCCGCTGCCAAACTAACCCGAAGAAGAGACAGATGAAGACCCCAGATGATTGCAATTTGGGAACACTTCCAACTCCAGCTCACTGCACTTGTTCCAAAAGGATCAGAGGGCAGATGTGACACATGCTCTGATCTCACTGGCTCCCATCACCATTGCCTCTGCCCCTCATGGCTCTGCCGGGTGCCTGGCTCTGACTCGTGCTGACACTTCAGGCCCCTCTCCCTTAGAACTGACTGCCACAGGACTAGTTGCTTAGTCTTCAAGGAAAGGGGGCCTGGAGGACTATGGAGGAGGCAGAGCTGCCTAGAGAGCCCCTTGACCCAAGACACCCCCACTGCACTTGGGAAGAAAGGCAGGGCTGCGGGATGGAGGCACTGCGGGGGCCCTTCCTATTTGGCAGCAGCTACAGCCACGCATGCCCTAGCCACAGCACGCAGCACACATCTTCTGTCTCACAGCAATTAAAGATTTTACCAAACCACCGGTCAGATAGATTTCCCCTGAAGCCCCACATTAATTGATTTTTGGATTCTGCAACCCAAGCTCAAGCTCTGAGCTCATTGCTGAACTCAAAACTCCTGGGTGTTCCACAAGGTCTTAGATGTGGAGGCCATGACGCTGGAGCCAAAGTTGTCAGACACCTGGGCTGCACCTGCCTGTGCAACGAGCCTGGGAAAGCAGCTCAGGGATTGCACCCTCAGTGCCAGGGCTGGGGAGCCTCTGAGCTCAGGGAGGCCTTCGGGGACAGGCGCTCGGCCAGCTGCCTGGGTAGGCCACTAATAAGCGGATGTGTTCCAGGCTCTCTGCCCAAGGGGCAGCTGCACCTGGGCTGGAGAGCTGAGACTCCCTGGGGTTCTGCAGCCTCTGTCCTCCTCAGCCTGGCCCTACAGCCCCTCGACCTGTTGGAGGAGGGCACAGCTGCCTGCCGCCCCTCCTTCCCCATCTCTGCCTCTCTAATCTTCCTTGAGGAAGATTCCATCAGAGGTTTTAGTTACATATTCCTACACCATGCCTGGAATATAGTAGGTACTCAATAAATCCCACTTTTCCTGAGTTAGTGGTGAGGAAAAGCTGGACTCAGGATCAGGCTGCCTGTGATGCCTGGCCTGTAGTTTGCCAGCTGTCCCAGCCTCAGGGTCCTCACACCCAGACGTGCACGCAGTAACAGAGCACTTCTTGCCTAACAGGACAAGAAGGTGCCTGGGCCAGGCACTTGACCCTTCTGAGCCTCAGTCTCCCCTGTAACTGGAGCAAATCTCTCCCCCAACCCCCACGTGGACATCCTGCTCAACAGATGGTTGTGCTTCTCACTATCTTCATTGCCATGCTATTCTGTTTAACACTGAAAACAATTTTTTGAAGCCCCTTTCAGACCAAAAAGAGAAAACTGGGCCCTCTATTTACTTCTAAATGTGTTCTCGTTTTTTTGTTAAAAGAAAAAACAACCTCCAACACCTCCATCCCGACCATATTGTTCCTGAAGTTCCCTTTTGCTGATTTATCTGTTGTCATGGCACCAATAGTTGTAAACCACTTCCACTTCCACTCTTACTGAGGGTTTTTTTGTTTGTTTGTTTGTTTGTTTTTTACGGCGTTTTGCTCTTGTTGCTCATGCTGGAGTGCAATGGCGCAATCTTGGCTCACTGCAACCTCTGCCTCCCAGGTTCAAGTGATTCTCCGGCCTCAGCCTCCCAAGTAGCAAGCATTACAGGTGTGTGCCACCACGCCCAACTAATTTTTGTATTTTTAGTAGAGACGGGGTTTCACTATATTAGCCAGGCTGGTCTCAAACTCCTGACCTCAGGTGATCTACCCACCTTGGTCTCCCAAAGTGCTGGGATTACAGGCATGAGCCACTGTGCCAGGCTCTTACTGAGGTTTTTAAAGCACCCACTTAGAAACAATCAGGGAGGCCGGGCGTGGTGGCTCAAGCCTGTAATCCCAGGACTTTAGGAGGCCGAGACGAGGAATCACGAGGTCAGCAGATCGAGACCATCCTGGCTAACACGGTGAAACCCCATCTCTACTAAAAATACAAAAAAAAAAAAAAAAATTAGCTGGGCATAGTGGTGGGTGCCTGTAGTCCCAGTTCTCAGCGTAGAGGCTGAGGCAGGAGAATGGTGTGAACCCGGGAGACGGAGCTTGCAGTGAGCTGAGATCGCGCCACTGTACTCCAGCCCGGGCGACAGAGCGAGACTCTGTCTCAAAAAAAAAGAAAATAAACAATCAGGGAGAACCTCTTTCCTTAACTCCCCTGCTCTGTTAAGAGCACTCAGAGCTCAAGAGATGAGCTGTCTTCAGGGGGAAAATCTAGTAACACTGGATCTGCAATAGGAATGCACTATGTGAACAGCAATTCACCACCCCAAATACCCGCCAGTTAAAGCTGGGAAAGTTATGGCTGTCTGGGGCAATCTGGAAAGAACCTCAGTGACAGTAAATATTTTTTATGTTCTTACGAGAGAGAAAAATCTAAGACCAGCAGGAACTCCAAGCTGTTTCATTTTCTTTCTTAGGTGGAAAGCAGCCACATGAGCAGAGATTGCTTGTCAAAGGTTGCAATCCTGTCACGAGGATCTCTAGCCTCGGAGGCGCATTTTCCGTTTCGATTCAGCTGATAGGTGGGGAGAAAGCGCCCCAGGTCTTGGAAGTCAGCTGTTTCCCCTCCTCACAGACAACCTCCAGGGCAGGGCGGCAGGCAGCTGCTACAGATTGATTTCTCCACTTAGTTGTCTCCGCTTGCGGCTTCCTCCCACCAGTGAGGAGTAAGAGAACCCCCCCGTCTCTGATGAAAGTGGGGGCTGAACACTGAACCAGACCCACACTGCTCAGCACATTTGATGGGACCAGAAACACGAACTGCAAAGGCTGAGAAAGCTTTTCAGGGACCGTCTGGCTGTGTGGGTGCGAAGACCAGGCTATACGTGGAATCACCTGGGAAGACTTACAAAAATGGATTCTGAGCCTCACCCCCAAGGATTCTGACTTGGTGAGTCTGGGGTGGGGCCCAAGAATCTGCCTGTGTATAGCCAGCAGTGCTGCACTTGGACCTGCATCTGGACCACCCTGAGTCCCTTAATTTATGAAGCAGAACCAGTCCCAAGGTGGAGAATGAATGTCTGTCACCTGGTTACATAATTTCAGGTGTCCTTAGTTATGCTTAGCTGACTCGAGCACAGATCTCCCTCAGCACTCTCCTCTACAGCAGCACGGGGTGGGGCGTGGGAGGGGAGTACGTGCCCATGCGGGCATCTACTGAACGTGCCAGGCCTGTATCTCTATTATCTCACCTCTATCCTGTGAAGTAGATATTATCCCCATTTTACAGGTGAGAAAAACTAGACTCAGAGGCTGAACCATTTGGTCAAGGACACACAGCTGCTGAAATGACGAGGCCAAGTTTGAACCCAGGTGGTCCCTTCTTTGGTAAATGCTTGACTACACCAGGGCACCCTCTCAGCACTGGTCTCCTCCAGGTTCTGTTGCAGCCAAGAGCACAAGCTTCTCCCCAGTCGCTGCCCTATAGCTTATTTCCAATGTTTTTTTAAATTATTTATTTTATTTATTTAATTTTTTTTCTGGTTTTTAGTTGACTTTTCATCATATTCAGCCCAGTGACCTCTGGTCCTCTCCTTGTCTCTTTCAGGGTTATTCAGTGTCTCATGTTTGTGTACCTTAACTGCACAGAAGAGTGCTCAGTACGTGGGAACGAGGGCCGCAGGGCATTGCTTCCTTCCCCAGGGCTTGGTACCTACCAGGCACTAGCAGACAGGCAGTCTGGTCATAGCAGCTGAGTGATGAGTGAACCGCTTGGAGGCTGCACATGTTGCCCAGACTCTTTTAGGTCTATCTCCCCTAAACGCATCTGTGAAAGCACACAAAGCAACACCCTGAGGCAGCAACAGCTCCAGTCCGGGAGTCTGAGGAGCAGAGAGAAACTGAGGCGGCTACAGGAGTCCAGTGGGCAGTGAGGTAAGGCCAGGGAGATGGACCACGGCCGGTCAGCCAGGGTCTTGAAGGGCACGGTAAAGCGTACGGATTCTGTCCTGAGAAATGAGAAGTCAGCTTTGACAGGGGAGGGCCATGCTCCTGTGGCCCCCAGGTCACCAGGCTGTGCTGTCTCCTGTACTGCTAGATGCTCCTTCAAGTCAGGAGCCCTACACTGTTCATGGGGTAACTCCAGGGCCTGACTCTCGGTGGCGTGCAGAGGGATTTATTTATTTATTTATTTTTGCTGCTTTGCACCCAGGCAATGGAAGAAGGAAAGGCAACCCCGAGTGAAATTGGGATTACAATTGTACAAATGTCTGTTTCTGACGCAAGAAGCACATCATTTGTCCACATCACAATCTCTTGGAATTTATGACAAAGCCAGGTAACAGCCAGGCTGGGAATGACCTTTGTCCGAGAAAATAATGTTTTGCTGAGTAAATTAAGAGCACAAATGAGACTGGAGAAAAAACTTAAACTGTACATGAAAACTTCTGAAAATATTTTAGTAATGTCAACTTAAGTGCAACTGACACCTGGATTGCTTAATTCTATAATTCAGGAAGCTTCCCACTCACTCC
Organism: Piliocolobus tephrosceles; assembly: GCF_002776525.5. Classification (NCBI taxonomy): domain Eukaryota; kingdom Metazoa; phylum Chordata; class Mammalia; order Primates; family Cercopithecidae; genus Piliocolobus; species Piliocolobus tephrosceles. Next base: position 2,323,335 of record NC_045444.1, on the reverse strand, counting down.
ACAAAAAATTACTTGAATTAATTATATTTAATTATATTTGACTGCCTCAAATTAAATGATCCCAATGCTTACTGTGTTGTTCATAACATTTGAAGGCTGTGATCTGGCCTGGAAAACCCCTATCTCTGCATGTGCACACTCACAAACATGTCAAAACTGGCCCTGTTTTTAGTTGACTTTTAATATTACACAGTTCTATACTTGAGTCTACCTTTGATTTCAGCCTCTTTAATTCTTCAACCCTGCGGAGTTTTCTAAATAAGCTCTGCCAGCCGCTATCAATACAGGCAGATTCACACACCAACTCCGGGGGGCCCTGACTCCATTTCCTCAAAGATAACACAGAAAACAGAGTAAAAGGCCAGGCACAGTGGCTCACGCCTGTAATCCCAGCACTTTGGGAGGCCGAGGCCAGCAGATCACCTGAGGTCAGGAGTTCGAGACCTACCTGGCCAAGATGGTGAAACCCCCATCTCTACTAAAAATACAAAAATTAGCTGGGCATAGTGGTACACTAGTACCACTCAGCTACACAGAAGGCTGGCAGGAGAATTGCTTGAACTCGGAAGTGGAGGTTGCAGTAAGCCGAGTTCAGGCCACTGCACTCCAGCCTGGGTGACAGAGCGACTCCATCTCAAAAAACAGGAAAAAAAAAATCAACCTCTAAAGACACACTAGGCTTTATGTGTGTCTTTAGAATGAAGTTGTCCCGCCTTATCGGTAGGGGATATGTCCCAAGACCCCAAAGCCGCAGATAGTACCAAACCCCTATATACACTATGTATTTCCCTGTGCATATACGCCTACGATAGAGTTTAATTTGTAAATTAGGCACAGTACTCTTGTGCTTTGGAGCCATTATTAAGTCAAACAAGGGTGACCTGAACAGAAGCACCGTGATCTGGCGATAGCTGATGGGACCGCCCAGGGAGCATGCCCGGTGTGGACAAACAGAGGGGTCGCGTCCCAGGCTAGATGGAGCAAGATTTTGTCATGCTACTCAGAACAGAGGGCCATTTAAAATTTAGGAGTTATTTCTGGAATTTTCCATTTGATATTTTCAAACCTCGGTGTACTGCAGGTAAATGAAAACTTGGAAAGATAAACCTCAGATAAGGGGGAACTACTGTATTCATTCCTTCACCATGGCGCGTCTATGTCTGGGAATCTACCCTTAAAAACAATCTGGATGCAAAGAAGTCATGAGATAGAGCACAGTCCCTCCATTTCATAACAGAACGGAACTAACTCAAATACACAACGGAACGGGTAAGTAAAGTATTGTACTACCCTTAATGTAATATTGTGGGGCCATTGAAAAGATGCTCACATGTTGCTGGAAATCTGAGAAGTGTTTCTACCTGTGGCATTTTATCACATTTAAGACACTGTTGATTAGAAAACACACCACCATTTCACATACCTTTAAAGAATTAAAAAATACCCAGAATGGTTATCTAATAAGGGCAGGTCTAAGTAAAGCTGGGATCCTAAAGGGCTATTTCTTTGGTGTGAGGAGAATGACAAGCAGCCTCGTCAGGCAGAAAGAGCCAGTGTCCCAACCATGGAGCCGGATGCAGGGAGGGAACAAAACCGCCCCTGAGGACGTGCACAAGCCAGTACTCACGCTGGTTTGAGTCTGAATTTGCACTAACATATGGTCTGGAGACACCTCAAGCGAATGCTGTAACTGAATTTAAGTTTAAGGTTATGTCAAGTTGGCAGTGCCCCAGGTGACTGGCAGAAACAAATACAAGCTCCAGAAAGAGCTGAATGTTAACACCACTGGCAGTGCCTGTAAATCATCAGCCACTGTACAGTGCAGGATCCAGAGATGTTACAATGTGAAGGGAGTCTTAGAATTCACCGTAAGTAAAAAAGCAGAGTCAAATGGGTATGCGGAGGATGACATCTCTTTGACGAGTACAATGACTGGAAGGAAAAACACAGTAAAACGTTCACAGTGATTTTCTGTAGGTGGTAACACTACAGCATTTTCTCTCTTTAAACGAGTCCACATTTTCCAGCTTTTTCTAAAGTGACCATATAAGAAAAGGAGAAATAAAACGAGGAGACGCAAGTGAGAGAATGACTTTGGGTGGGGTGGTCAGGGAGGTGACCCTGAAGGAGGTGACACCTCAACTGAGAAGGGACCAGCAGAGCAGAAGCCACCTGAAGCGTTCACTGCTACATGTGTATCCAGGACAAGGGTCTGGGGCACAGGGACGATGCCTGATATGTATTTGTTAAATTAATACTCGGGTTAAGGAAGGAAAAAGCTGCTAAAACAGGAGCCTAACTCTCAAGGGGCCCCAGCCAGAGGCTGGCTCTTCAGGGATTCAGGGAGCCATTCTCAGCAGACTGAGCCGATAAACGGGGCAGAGACGCCTGCCTGGCCAACAGCAGGGCCCTGTGGAAAGTCTGCAGCTGCAGAGTGAGCAGAGAACCACGGCTGTGGTCTCGGGCCTGTTTCCCCATCTGTCAAATGAGGTTAGTGCTTTGCTACCTCAGCCTCTGAAGTGAGCTCCAGACGATAAGGTGCTTTGAATAAACAAGCCACGTGCGAGTGTGAGGGGCTGTCATGCTCTAGGAGGTCCTCGTGCCAGCCCAGCAGCACCTCCCAGTAACACTGGGACCTGCGAGCTTCAGACAAGCTGCTTCGTCTCGGGAAGGTTCCCGTGCTCTGCTGCTCAGCCCACAGGAGGTGTCACCTCAGCTCCTGCCTTCCTGCCCACATGCACTTTCCAGGTTCACTTACCATGTACGGGCCTGTGCTAACAGAGATAACAGATGGGTCCCTGTCCTTGAGAAAGTCACAGGGAGTCCAGAGAGTCAGATGAGCAAACAGGATGATACCCTGTGGGACCTGAGGGAGGGGACACCCGAGCTGCTGCTGAGGCATGACAGGGCCTAGGATGCTGGCGGTGAAAGGACACCAGTCCCGCTGTCGGTGGTACGCTGGCCGCAGGAGCGTCTCCTCTGGGACAGGAGCATCGCAGTCATGAATAGTGTTGAATGCATTCCTTCACTCAATCATTCAGCCAATGTCTCTCAAACATATCTTAATATAAATGCTAACTGGGTGTCTGGAGCTCAAATCTCATCAAAGGACAGAAGGCCAAACAGATGATACCCAGTGAAATGAGTCCCAGGACAGGAACAAGGTCCCCACCCCTACCCCACCGCTGACACCCAGATGCTGTGGGAGGTGAAAGAAGGGTCACTGGTCCACCAGGGGTCGAGAAGGTTTCTCAGGGCTTGAAGCCCTGTCCTGGGTCTTGGTGCCCAGGAAGGAGAGAGAGGCCATGTCAGGGTAGGCCACACTCAGGGGGTAGCAGCAGACTGGCTGGGCTGGTGCACGGACCATAAGGGCCCTGGCCACCAGGTGTGCCGGGATCAGCTCAGACAGGAAAGTTGGGACTGAGGATGCCAAGCAGGGGAGAGAGGCTGGGGTGGAGACACATTCCAGGACTTCCCCATCCTTTAGGATAGTGACCTTCAAACCATGTCAGGCCCTGGGCTCTGGGGCCACATGCCCCCACACACCCTGACTGGGGAATAGCGGCCCACGCCGGTGGCCTGGAGCACCGCACCCACACACACCGTCTGTAAGTGAATGAATTCACACTGGTTTATGTACCAGCCTCGGGGACTGCTGTGCCACCAGCACCTGGCACATAGCAAACAATCCATGTTAGCTTTACAGGTAAATAAAAGACACAAAGGCAGGTCCCTGAGAGACTGGCCGCATCAGGGAAAACAGGGAAGGAAGGGTGTCTGATGCCCACGACAGGATGGGGGAGGGGTCAAGGCCAAAGGAAGCCAGCTGGGGACAGATGGCAGACAGCATCCCTGACCCTGTGGCAAAAGCCTGGAAGCTGGCTCTGCCCTCCCTCAGGAGCTGGGCAGCAGAGCCACCGCTGCACCATGACAGGACACCTCGATACCCCCTTCTTGGATGGAGAGGGTGCACTTGTTCTGAATGAGGAGCTCAAGGTGAGAAAATATGCTCCAAGCTTCGTTTTCGCCACAAAGCTGGCAGCAGAGGCGCTGAGTTCATCTGACTACTTAGGAAATTGGGAAGGACTTCTGACTGTTCTCGCAGGGTCCAGAGCACCTGACTGCCACCAGCTCCCGGGGGGTGGGGGTGGGGGTGCTGCCGGCAGCGCCTCCCCTCCACGGGCTCTGCTTTCCTAGTGTGGTCATACTACTTGCACGTCTCTAAATGAAAAGTGCAAAGTCCCATGTATTGATTCATCTAATCCTCAAAACAATCCCGTGTGCTTTCCCAAGCCCATTTCACAGATGAAGAGGTTGGACTAGTGAGGGGGTTTTCCGCTTTTACAAGTTTTTAGTTAACAAATCCTTCTTGGAAGAAAACGGTACAAAAAAGACCAATGTGTAAAACAGACAGATTGGAGCAACCCTGTTCAGGGGAGGAGCGGAGGGAGATAAGGCTCTCCAGAAACAAGAGTCCCTAAAGACACATCTATGAAGTCAGCCTTCAGGGCTGATCCTGAGGGCTGGTGAGGCTCATTCAGCTGGACTCCCTTCCCCAGGGCCAGATTGCCTGCAGGTAAAGTGAAGTTGTGAAGAGCGCCTCGGGTCTGGGACTGTCCGCCCCACACCCTGGATGCCCTGCTCATGCCCGCCTGGGGCAGGGCTGTGAGGGTGCAGGAGGGCCACTCCGCGGAGGCCTGGACAGGTGATGCATTCCTCTGATGGCCTGTCCCACTTCAGAGCCCAGGACCTACGTGACAACATCCCACACCCACTTCAGGAAACAGGACTAGGAGAGACTGGCGAGAGCAGGAAGGAGGGCAGCCAGGGCTCTGCTGAGCAGTGGGACAGCGGGGAAGACAGGTAGAAATCCTCCAGAGTCTGCCCAGCTGGGCAGACGGCGAAAAGGTGCTCCAAATCACAGACCCGCTGCAGCCTTGCTCTTAGACACCACCCAGGTCTGTTCCCCAACTTCACAGACCAGGAAACTGAGGTCCAGAGAGAAAGAGGTGAATTTGCCTAAGTTTCTCAGCTGATGTGCGGCAGGGCCTGGACAAGAACCCAAATTTCTTGACCTCTGGTCCACTACCCTTTTCCAAAGGAAAAGGGGAACATTGCGAGAATAACACGGAGACAGGGCCAAGTAAGTCAAAATGAGCACCAGACACGTGAAGGTAGGAGCCCTGTATCTGCGACGCGATTCTCTGCTAACCTGCCGGGTGACCTGGGGCAGGAAGCAACCAACCCCGGACTGGATCCAGTTTCCTCCCCTGCTCCGCAGGACGCTGTCCAGGGGCCAAGTGGCGTCTAACACCCTCACCAGTACCTTCCACTCTGGAGTGAGAGGCACAGGTACAGGAGCGAACACCCTTTCCAGCATCCTCCACTCTGGAGTGGGAGGGACAGGTACAAGAGCGCCGCTGCCGCCTGGGATCTCCGCACAGCCACTTCGCAGGCAGCCTAAGAAACGTCCGTTGCTCCGCCAGGCGGAGTTCTGCCCCGCGAGTCTTCATCCCAAGCAAGGCCCCCCCACCTCGTGCACTGGGTCTACGCGCGGGCCTTTTCCTTTGAGCCAGTGACACACCCGCCGCCGCCCCTGCGCCGGCCCCCACAGGTCTGTGCTCATGCATATCGCCTTGCATACCCGCACCCGCTCCCTCGCTCAAAAACTCCCGCACTAGCCCGGCCACCCGCCTCTGCTCGCGCACGCGCCGTTCCCCTACGCCGCGCGCGGGGTGCTGGAGCCTCACCGCGGGCGTACTAGCCCCGGGCGGACTCCCAGGGAGCAGCGGCGAGCACGGGGAGGGGAGGATCCCGGCACAGTGGCGAACGATGCCAACGCCCAGGCCCCGCCCTCTCCGCCCGGCCCCGCCCCCGCAGGGCCCGCCCAGGCCGGCAGGGAGGATGTGAGCTCACTCCCGCCTCCATGTTCCTGGAGTCGCCTGAACGCGTCCGCCCGAGGTCGCGGGCCGCTTGGGGAGTCAGCAGCGCGCCAGGCTCCTCCGGGCGCCACACGCACTAGGTGCCTTCTTGATGGGTACGGAATGAAGGCGGCCGGTGGCTGGACCGAGGCAGCTCCCAGTTCGTAGCCGCCGCGCCGCCCGTGCCCGCGCACGCCACACCCCGGCGCGCTTCCGGCCGGGCCACGTGATCGCGCGCGCACGTGTTCCGGCCTCTCTGCGTCGCAGTTCCGAGCCTCCTCCTGGTCGCCCCGGCATTGGTCCACCGGGAGCCGGCTTGGGCCGGGCCCGGGAGGCGGCGGCTAGGGGAGCCGCGGAGACGCGGGCGCTGAGCGTCGCGGGGGAGTAGGCCCGGGCCGGCAAGCGGCGGCCTCCGCCATGAACCCCAGGGGCCTGTTCCAGGACTTCAACCCCAGTAAGTTCCTCATCTATACCTGCCTGCTGCTCTTCTCGGTGCTGCTGCCCCTCCGCCTGGACGGCATCATCCAGTGGAGCTACTGGGCCGTCTTTGCCCCTATATGGTTGTGGAAGCTTCTAGTCGTCGCAGGCGCCTCAGTGGGCGCGGGCGTTTGGGCCCGCAACCCTCGCTACCGCACCGAGGGAGAGGCCTGCGTGGAGTTCAAAGCCATGCTGATCGCTGTGGGCATCCACCTGCTGCTGCTCATGTTCGAAGTCCTGGTCTGCGACAGGGTGGAGAGGGGCACGCACTTCTGGCTGCTGGTCTTCATGCCTCTCTTCTTCGTGTCCCCCGTGTCCGTGGCTGCCTGCGTCTGGGGCTTTCGACACGATAGATCGCTGGAGCTGGAGATCCTGTGCTCGGTCAACATCCTGCAGTTCATCTTCATCGCCCTAAAGCTGGACAGGATTATTCACTGGCCGTGGCTGGTGGTGTTTGTGCCCCTGTGGATCCTCATGTCGTTCCTTTGCCTGGTCGTCCTCTATTACATCGTCTGGTCCCTCCTGTTCCTGCGGTCCCTGGATGTGGTTGCCGAGCAACGAAGAACACACGTGACCATGGCCATCAGCTGGATAACGATTGTCGTGCCCCTGCTCACTTTTGAGGTGCTGCTGGTTCACAGATTGGATGGGCACAATACATTCTCCTACATCTCCATATTTGTACCCCTTTGGCTTTCCTTACTAACTTTAATGGCCACAACATTTAGGCGAAAGGGGGGCAATCATTGGTGGTTTGGCATTCGCAGAGACTTCTGTCAGTTTCTGCTTGAAATTTTCCCATTTTTAAGAGAATATGGGAACATTTCATATGATCTCCATCACGAAGATAGTGAAGATGCTGAAGAAACATCAGTTCCAGAAGCTCCGAAAATTGCTCCAATATTTGGAAAGAAGGCCAGAGTAGTTATAACCCAGAGCCCTGGGAAATACGTTCCCCCGCCTCCCAAGTTAAATATTGATATGCCTGATTAAACTCCTAGAGAGGACCCAGGCACACACGGACTCCAGCTTGCCTTTACCTCTTGTTCATTCATCCCAAACCTGGAAATGGAAACAGGCTTCAAACACTGTCGCCTCACGCCCTGTTTGAGATCACCGCCTCATCAGTATGCATCATAGATGGAGGTGGTTTTAGTATGTGGGTGTGTGTGGTGTGTACCTGGGTAAGAGACTTGCTTTCCAGGTTCGCACTTTCAGGTGTAGCCAGGGGTAGTAAGTTGGATTGTTTTAGTAGGTCCTCAAAAGGAATAACTACACAGCTGTTTGTTTAAAGTGCTACTGTACCTATCAAAAGTATTGTTTTAAAAGTATTTTTATACACTGCTAATCTAAAATTGTATTTCAGATTGTGCCTGTTATGACATAGTAGCAAATGTAAAGAGTTCTCTTTCCCACCACTTGTTTATAAACCTCGTAGTTGATGTTTTTAGTGTTCCAACTGTTAAAATACCTTCTCCTTGGGCTTCGCTGATACTGGTCTTTAATATTCTGATAGGTGAATTTTTCTAATGGAATGAACCCATGCATATATAGTATTTATATGAATATTTTAGCAGTGTAATATGTTGAATTTTAGTTCTCTGCAGTACAATGTATTATGTTAAAGTATTTTTTAAAGCTTACATGTGAAGATATGTGTCTATTGCAGATGTCCTTAAAGACTGCATAAAACAATATGTGCCTGGTGTGGATCTTACCAAAGTACTAGGCATGAATATAGGGATTGCAAATCCCATGGGTCTTAATATTGAGGTGTTAGTAACCGAGAGGAAGAGGCCGCTGGCCTTGGGAGCTTGTGACAGGCTCCAGTGTGGTACCAGTCCATAAAGTGACATAGTTACTTTGTTTAGCGCCAAGTTGTTTAGTACCTTGCATTTTTCCACACAAGTAGTAACTGGAAATAAGCAACAAGCGGTTTGTCCATTTCTAAGAATCTTAAACTATTAATTGGCTGTAGTGTGAAGCATTACTTGTCATTGGAAAGATGGAGAGAGTGGTCTTAACCAGAAGTGGCCAATAGAAGCAGGTATCATTTTAAGGTCCAAACTTTCATCTGTCAGCAATAGGGAAACAACAGTTCAAATTTGCTTGTAGATGAGTACAGTGTTTCTTTTTGTTTTTCTTTTTTTTTTTTTTGAGACAGAGTTTCACTCTTGTTGCCCAGGCTGGAGTGCAATGGCACAATCTCTGCTCACCACAGCCTCTGCCTCCCGGGTTCAAGCGATTCTCCTGCTTCAGCCTCCTGAGTAGCTGGGATTACTGGCATGCGCCACCACGCCTGGCTAATTTTGTATTTTTAATAGAGACAGGGTTTCTCCATGTTGGTCAGGCTGGTCCCGAACTCCTGACTTGAGGTGATCTGCCCGCCTCAGCCTCCCAAAGTGCTGGGATTACAGGCGGGAGCCACTGCACCTGGCAAGTACAGTGTTTCTTTAGGTGCTGGTGGTACACCAGGGAATCAGGGCAGAAGCCGGATCCTGCAAGAGTAATGTTCGTCCGAGAACAAATAAATACTTTCGAAAGGAGGTTAAAATAAAAAGGAGTGTTGGTGTTATTACTGTGGAGAAGACTGGATGGAGTCCACTTTTCTTATTAGTAACTTACTAAAAATGATCTAAACTGGGCTCCACACTCTTTACCCTGACCGTGAGGCAAACTTGTTGGGTTTGGAGAAAAAAACGTAACCCTAAATTTAGTATTTTTGCCCTATTTTATAAAGCATTAAAATAACATGCTCTGTACACATGCTCTCAACAAAAGCCAGCGCTAAGAACTTGAGTGCTAGAATGCCTGAGGGAGCTACAGCTCGGCTTAGTTGGCTGGGACTGAGCTCGCTCGCTGTCTCACACACTGGCAGTTTATACCAGCCGGCAGCCCTGAGCAGCAGTGGATGTAACTTTTTATAAATAAGGATTCATTCGTTCATTTTCTCAGTATTTCTTGAAGACCTACCCCAAGCTAAGCGTGCTGCTAGGCAGTGGGTGTGCAGTGGAGAGCAAGCGGCCCTGCCCTTGCAAAGTGTCCTTGTACAGTGAGAAGTGTGAGCCGCACCCACAGAGGGAAAGAGCCCAGTGCACCTTTTGCAAAATGCAGGGAAGGATGCTGCTAGCCTCAGGGTGACCTAGAACTTTAAGCCCATCTTTGTGTTCAGGAGCCCGGTGCCTCCCTTCCACCCCTAAAGAATACCTCAAAGACATGGATTTTCATTTCACTAAGATTTAGAGGTGCATGGGCAGGCAGTGCTGGAGGAATTGGGAGGCAGGTTTGGGGGTTGCAGTGGGACCACTGGCCCCTCCTGGGTAGTTGCAGGCCAGGAGCTTGTTGGTACCTGGTGCAAACTCCCCAACTTGAGGAGTCGCCCACAGCCTCCCAGCCCATCTTAACCTCTTCCCCCAAGCTGTCTGGTATTGGAGAGCCAACGTCTGATATGGAAAGAAGCTTTCTCACCAGGTAGGCCATCCGCTGTCGTGACCATTAGGTTAAAAACAAGTGACAGGTTGTAGGAAGTCGTTTAGTCTGTGAGGTTTGAGAGCACTTCAGCAGTGCCTGGGGATTTACCTAACTGCCATGAAACACTGATTATCCAGCGTTCAGCATGTGTCAAGTTCTGTAACTATTTCTTCTGTGATGTGCCACTCAGCTTTTGCTGCAAATCAACATCACAAATCTCGGTGGTCTGCAACTACAGATCCCGTTCTCGGGTAGTCTGCCAGTCGGCTTCCAGGTTACGCTCCAGGCCGGGGGTCTGATCAGGTCTGCTCCACAACACATCCCGTTTTCTGGGTCCCTGGTCAAAGTAGCAGCTTACCTTGGGCCGTGTTCTTTCTTACGGCAGAAGCACAAGAGGCCAAGCCCTACCCTGTAAGCACAAATACAGCCCCTGCTCACTTTCTGTTGGCAGCAACACATGGCCATGGCTGACCTCTGTGGGGTGAGGCAGTGCATGGCCAAGGAACAAGCACAGTCCACATAGGGGGCTGTCACTCCATGACCTCAGTGGTACAAAATGGTTCTCAAGGAATCGCAAGGAATTGCTTGCAGATCATCCATGATTTGTTTCCCCTGTGCTTTACACATACCCTGACATTTTTAAAAGCTGTTTCCATTAGAAGGGATCTGCTGGGGATTTGAGGTGAGATGAGAAAGACCCTGCATTCCAGCCCCTCGGTTAACAGTGGTGAGGCCCGAGTGCGCCACATAGGACAGTTTTAGGAAAGTGCTGGAATCCAAAGCTTCTCTGGAGGGCTATGCAGGGTGCTTTGGAAAGGCTAAGCCTGGGTGCAGGGAGCCCAGCCTTTTAGGTGGAAGCAGCAGATGGTGAGGGAGGCCATCGTGCCCGGCCCTGCCAGGGCCCTGACTCAGTGAAGGAAGCTGTTGGGATACAGGTCACTCAGCCGGGCAGGAAAGATGGGACGAAGCCCAGCAAGTTCACAGGGATCCGGAAAGTTGCATGGCTGGAAACCCCGGAAGGGCTGCACCACAGGGACCATTTGCTGGGGATGCTGCAGCTGCCATGGCCACCACCACTAAGAGCATGACACCCACAAAAAGGGAGCCTCGAGCCTCACCCCTGCTACTGTGAGTACTTCCTCAGCTGTCCACCATGAGCTCAAGATTAAGTACCAGAAGGGAGAATATGATCGGGCAAACCTCAGGTATGTGTTCATTCTGTAGCTTCCAGAACGTGCGAGGAGACAGCATCTGGCTCCTTTGTCTCAAAGAAGAGGAGGAGGCAGGACTCTGCCCAAACTGACTCGATAAAAGATTTTCCCAAAAGGAAGGGTGTTCAGATGCCAAAGATGACAAAAGTCCACTACACCACTTTACTTGGCTACCTGACACACCCTCCTCTTCCCATGTGCACACCTCAGAAATCAGGCTCCCACCTGACATAACACAACCATGCCTCATAACAAGACAGTGGTTTAACCCTTCCCTAGGAGAAAAGAGAGGCAATGCCAAGCTGCTTTATCAACTGTTAATACTTCTTCCAGCCCTCAAACCAGGATATCTGCAGGTGTCTCTCCCTCTGGTTTGGCCATGGCTCTCTCTATTCTAGAATGTATGGGTTAAAGTCAGCTGCCACACCATGCCCTCGGAAGTGTGGTCCAAGGACCCCTGGGTGTCCTCAAGGTCTTTCCTTTCCCAACCCCATGTGGTTTTCTTCAGTCAGGATACCATACTGTAACGGATGAAGCAGGAATAATACTGTTGGTCATGAGGAATCCAGCAAAGA
>NC_045444.1:2250495-2311670 GCF_002776525.5 Piliocolobus tephrosceles | reverse complement strand
CTCAGGAAGGCGGAAGCAGCTATGAGGATGCAGCAGCCTTCTGTTAAGCCAGGCTTTAAGGGTCTGCAAAAATGCAAAACGATGCCACTCCTACTGATGAAATATATTTTTTGTTTTGGAAAATATAGGTTTAAATTTTTTTAAGTTGACATGTAATGGATGTATAATCTTAAAATGGATGAATAAATATTTTTCAGAGTTATTGGCTTTAATTTCTAAGATGCTAAATGTTGACGTAGCTCATAAACAAAAGCTCGTTGGGGTCCTCAATCATTTTCAAGACTGTGAAGGGGTCTTGTGGCCAAATCATTTGAGAACTGCTATATTATCATGGGGGAAAGAGAGAATAAATAAAAGTTTAATCTGTGCTTCAACCTTTAGCCCAACCCCTGAAGAGGCTTGAGTGGTGGGGGTTGAACGATGAATTGTGGCTGAATAAAAACATAGCATATTGTAGAAGTTAAATATCTGTAATGGGTGCTTTAGTTTAAGATTATTAGTTATGAGCTTGAGCTCTATTGCTAGTAAGAGGCCTAAGGTGGTAAAAGCTAGGGCTGTGAGCTTTAGGTGAAGTGGTGTAGTTGTTTGGAGGGATGAAGCAGGAATAATACTGTTGGTCATGAGGAATCCAGCAAAGATACTGCTGATTGTTAGGTGCTTAATTGAGTTAATTAGGAAGGGATCATTTTCATTAATAATAGAGTTATGAAGCGAGGTTGTCCTATTGGAGTGAAGAAAATAATACTGGTAGTATAAACAGCTGTTAAGGAGGTGGCATTAAGAGTAATAAGGCTCAGGCGTTGCTCTATGATGTATTTGCGGTTTCGATGATAAGGTCTTTAGAGTAAAAGCCTGTGAGGAAAGATATCTGTAGGTGCAAGGCTGCCAATAATAAGGGAAGAGGAAGTGAAGGGTAAAGTCTTGAATAGTCCTCCTATTTTTCGGATATCTTGTTCATCATTGAGGTTATGGATAATGGCGCCTGAACATATAAATAATATAGCTTTTAAAAAGGCGTGGGTGCAGATGTGAAGGATTGCTAGATGCGGCTGATTAATACCAGCTGTGACTATCACAAGGCCCTGCTGGCTTGAGGTGGAGAATGCACCTGCGCAGGTGCTGGGCGGGGCCGGTGGCAGGCGTGGTCTTTCTGGGCCCGGGATTGGTGGAGGCTCTGGGGCTGACAAGGCGTGGCCGGAACCCTCCCCAGTCTTCTGCTCTCCCGGGCCTGGCGGCTGGTCCGGATGCTGAGCCCGGCGGTCACGGGATGGAAGGTGGTTGTCGGGCATTCCCCGGGCGCTAAAGGGCAGATTGCTGTAAGTAGGGTGGTAATAGCCCCTAGACATAATGTAGAGGTTTAGGATTCATAGGTTATTTTCTATTAAAGCGTGGAAACGGATGAGTAGGAAAACTGCTACAGCTCCAGTGCTGGAGTGGAACAGAGCTGAGGCTGGGGTTGGGCCTTCTATGGCGGGTGGGAGTGGGATGGAGCCCAAATTTAGCTGACTTTCCTGCTGCTGCTAAGTAATTAATGGAAGGGGGTCGGGGGTACGATTTAGAATAAATGCGTATTGAAAGTCTCATATGTTGGAGGATAAGAGAAATCATGCTATAGCTAAAATAAAGCCAATATCGCTGATGCGGTTGTACAGAACTGCTTGGAGGCCTGCTTGGTTAGCATCTGCTCGGCGGTATCATCAGCCAATTAGAAAGACATGATTCCCACTAAAGGGCCGGGCGCGGTGGCTCACGCCTGTAATCCCAACACTTTGGGAGGCTGAGGCAGGCGGATCACGAGGTCAGGAGATCGAGACCATCCTGGCTAACACGGTGAAACCCCGTCTCTACTAAAAAATACAAAAAATTAGCCAGGCGAGGTGGCGGGCGCCTGTAGTCTCAGCTACTCGGGAGGCTGAGGCAGGAGAATGGCGTGAACCCGGGAGGCGGAGCTTGCAGTGAGCCGAGATCTCACCACTGCACTCCAGCCTGGGCGACAGAGCGAGACTCTGTTTCCAAAAAAAAAAAAAAAGAGTTGAAAGAGGTTGTTGGCGGTGACCAGAATTAATATTGTGATGAAAAAAGTAGATATTTGAAAAATTGATTGTTAGGGTCTGAGTTTCATATTGAGAATTCTACAGTAGATCAGGTAACAAATAGTGCTACTGGGATAAGTATTGTGGAAAAGTAGTTTGAAGTTTAGTGAGAGTTTAAGAGTTTGGATTGTCATTCAAAGTCAGTTTGAGATACTGACTTCTTGGTCTGTACATATAAACATTGTTGGGATGAGGCTAATGGTGAAGGCGCATGTGATAGATACTTTTACATTGTTTGGGTATGAACCTGTTTTTGCGGGGGTTGACTAAGGTGATAATAATTCGTAGGATTAAGGGGATTAGGGCTATTATAGCAGTGGAAAAATACATATTTGTTACTTTTCTTTGGAGTTGCACCAATGTTTTTGGTTCCTAAGACCAACAGATAACTCTAATCCCTTAAAAGTTGAGAAAGCCGTGTTGTTAGACATGGGGGCACGAGTTAGCAGTTCTTGCGTACTTTCTCGGCAGATAATAAGTTGCAGGCTTCTATTATTAGATCCACAATCTAATGTTTTGGCTAAACTATAGCTACAGCATGTAAACCCCATCATAATTTTAGGGTTTAAGGGTAATAGAAGGATAGGTGCGACATGCATAAATATTAACGTATTTTCTCGTGCAAAGGAAGGTTTAACATTGTTGATGTAATACGTGAGTGCCCCTCGTTGTGTTGTGATTAATACACATAGGGAGTAGTGGGCTGTAATTAGTATGTTAAGTCCTGTGAGCATAATAGTGATACTTGGTCAGGAGAATGAAGCTGTGACCACAAAGAGTTCTCCTACTAGATGAATGGTAGAGGGTAAGGCAAGGTTAGTGAGATTTGCTAGAAGTCATCAAGAGGCTATTAGTGGCAGTATTTGAAGGCCTCGGGTAAGTAATATGGTTCGGGTGTGGACTCGCTCGTAGTTCGAATTTGCTGGGCAGAATAATAAGGATGAAGTGAGTCCATGGGCACTTATAAGGGTGATTGCACCTGTAAAGCTTCAAGGGGTTTGGATGAGGATAGCCATGATAGCAAGTGCTATATGGCTTATGCAAGAGTAGGCGATAAGTGATTTTAGATTGGTTTGTCGTTGACAAATAGCGCTTGTCATAACTATTCCTCATAGGGATAGTATGAGGAAGGAGTAGGCTATATATTGTTAGGGGACTGAGGATAAGGGTAAGCCGTATTATACCATAGCCACGTAGCTTCAGGAGTACCGCTGCAAGTACTACTGAGCCGGCAATAGGCGCTTCTACATAGGCTTTAGGGAGTCATAGGTGAAGTTTGTATAGAGGTATTTTTACTACAAAAGCCATAATACATGCTAGTCATATAAGATTATTGGATCAGGAAGCTAATAGTTCTTGGGTGGTAAATATCATTACTAGCATGTTTAGTGAACCTGAGGTATTTTGAATGTAGACAAGTGTAACAAGTAGAGGGACTGTATAAAATAGGAAATGTGAGCTGGCACTGAGGCACGCTGCTTGGTTACCTCAGCAGGTGACAGTAATCAGGGTAGGAGTTAGTGTAGCTTCAAAGAGGATATAAAATATAATTAGTTCTGTGGCTGTGAATGCTATAATTAAAATCTGCAGAGAAACCAATATAGAAATATAGAGCTTTTTTTTCCCGGGGGTGACTCATTGGACAGTTGATATTGGCTTGCTAGAGTTAGTAGTCAGGCTGTTAAGATTAGAAGGGGCAATGTCAGTGGGTCAGAAAAGATTAATGAGAAGTTGGGTGAGTTATCGTTGAATTGGTTAAAAAATAATAGGGTAATGAGGCTGATGAGTAAATTGTGGGTAGTCATATTGGTTCAGATTATAGAAATTTTAGAGAATCATGTGATTGGTAACAGTATAATTGTTGGAATAATAATTTTTAGTATTGAAGTAAATTTAGGTTTTGTGCATAATCTAGACCATATGTGTTAGAGATTGAAACTAGTAAGGCAAGACCTGCGGCTTCACAGGCACAAATACTAGGAAGATGACAGGTGTTACGGATGCTAGAGTGAAATGTATATTTAAAGTTGTAAGAGTAATTATGATAAATATTGATAGTATTATGCCTTCTAGGCATAATAGGGATGATATTAGGTGGGATTGATAGACTAATCCTCCCAGTAGTGATATGGTATATGCCAATATAATATTGATACAAATAGAGGGCATTTGGTAAATATGGTCTATCATAATCTAATGCTTCAAAATCATTTATTTTGACTTACACTACTTACCAGTTCAACTCAATCTAATCCTTTTTGGGTTCATTCGTAAGTTAAGCCTGGGATGAAAATGATAACTAGATAAGGGCTGTGCTGATTGTTAATGTCAGGTTGTTTGTTTGATGGGCTCATGGCAGGGGCAGTAGTAGAGCGTTTTTTAAGTCAAAGAGGAGGAATGTGCTGGCTACTAGGAAAAATTTTATGGAAAAGGGGAGGCAGGCAGAGGTTATCGGGTCAAATCCGAATTCATAGGGGCTATATTTTTCTATATAATATTAAGTTGTGGGAGCCGAAATGTAATTATTATTAGTAATAGGGCGAGTAAGGTGTTGGTCACTAGGGCTAGTGTCAGGTTAATTACTCTTTTTCGGATACTATGGAAACTAATTGTTTGGAAGTCAATGGTATGATTTATACTAAAAGAGTAGAATTCTCATCAGTAGAAAAAGACTTAGAAGAATAGTTGTACTACATCTATGAAGTGTCAATATCAGGTGGCGGCTTCCAAGCCAAAGTGGTGTTTGGATGTAAAGTGGAATTTTAATTGGTGGAGGACACAAATAGTGAGAAACGTTGATCCGATAATAACATGAAGTCCGTGAAAACCTGTGACTGTAAAGAATGTTGAGCCGGGCCGGGCGCAGTGGCTCACACCTGTAACCCCAGCACTTTGGGAGGCCGAGGCGGGCGGATCCCGAGGTCAGGAGATCGAGACCATCCTGGCTAACCCGGTGAAACCCCGTCTCTACTAAAAATACAAAAAAGCAGGGCGTGGTGGCGGGTGCCTGTAGTCCCACTTAATCAGGAGGCTGAGGCAGGAGAATGGCGTGAACCCAGGAGGCAGAGCTTACAGTGAGCTGAGATTGCACCACTGCACTCCAGCCTGGGGGACAGAGCGAGACTCTGTCTCAAAAAAAAAAAAAAAAAAAAAAGAATGTTGAGCTGTAGATTCCAGAAGAGATAGTAAAAGGGGTCTCGAAATATTCTGAGATTTGGAGGAGGGTGAAGTAAATACCTAAGGTGACTGTGATGGAGAATGCTTGAATTACTTGCTTTCGATTACCTTGTTAGGCTGTGGTGGACCCAAGTAATTGAAACTCCTGATACAAGTAATACTGATGTACTTAGGAGGGTACTTCTAAGGGGTTGAGGGGAAAAATGCCTGTTGGAGGTCAGTGTCCCCCTAATTCTGGAGTCGCGGCTAGACTAGAGTAGTAGAATGCCTGGAAGAAACCAGCAAAGAAGAATATTTCTGAGATAATAAAGAGAATTATTCCCTATCGGAGGCCTTTTTGGACAGTTGTATGTGTTTGGACGAACGGAGGCAGGATGGTGCACTTCCGGGTTCTTCTTCACCACCAACTCTTCCCATGTGTGCGAGAATGCAGCTGATGCCCGGGAAGGTGCAGATTAATCAGGCATGCACCAGGTGATGTCAATCCGAGGAGACCAAGATTTACCTGGTGGCACCTGCGGAGCGCCCCCCCTCCCCCGACATGCCCGTGCCCCGCCTATTGCCCTTCCACTCCTAGAAAAGTCGCTCCCAGCAGATGCGCCGGGGACGGGCTTTCTCAGCCCCTACTCTTGTCGGGACTGTATTAGAAACTCCAGCCCCCACCCCCACCCCCAGCTCCGGTCCCTGAAGCTAGATGACCAAAGAATAAATTTGCAGTTTTGCTTTTAGCCTTGCCTACTCGCTGTTTCTTTTGTGCCCACTCTGGTGGTCTTAGAAAAACAAATCAGTATGGTAGCCTTGAAATGTTCTTTCTTGGATAATCTCACGTCATCGTTGGTATATAGTGTGTTGGTTAGTAGGCCTAGGGTTAAAAGAGTGATAGAAGTCAAGTGAAATCACGTGGCCAGGCCAGATGTTATTAGTAGAGCTGAGAGAGCTCCTGTTAGTGGTCCAGGGCTGGGTTTGACTATATGGTAGGTATGTGTGTGGTGGGTCATTGTGTGTTGTCATATAAAGGCTTACTGGTAGTTTCAGGACATAAGCCTGAATAAAGGCTATGGCGAATTCGAGAATGGTTAGTAGTATTAGAAAAATGAAAGCAATTGAAGCTATGGGAAGACTAATAGTTGATAGTACCAGTGTGACTTCTCTGATTAAATTAGTATTAGTAGGTGCTGGCTGTAGTGTTGGCTGTTAATCGCACAGCTGATGCTATCGGTTGAATGAATAGGCTAATGGTTTCAATGAGTACTAGTATAGGGATAAGTGGCATAGGTGTGCCTTGTGGTAAGAAGTGAGCTAAGGAGATATTTGTTTTAAAGTGGAAGCCTGTAATTACTGCGCCTGCTCATAGGGGATTGCTATACCTAGATTTATTGATAATTGGGTAGTTGGTATAAACGAATGAGGTAGAAGCCGGAGGAGGTTGGTTGAAGCAATGAAGAAAATTAGGGATATCGGTATAAGGGATAAGGTTCATCCTTTAATGTTATGGGTAATTATTATTTGTGCTAGTGCAAGTTGAATTAATCATTGTTGAATGGAAATTAGTCGATTACTAATTAGATGACTGGAAACTGGAAATAGTATGGCAGGAAATAGAATGATTACTATTACTGTGGGTAGACCTAGAATTGTTGGGGTAGTAAAAGAGGTGAATAGACTTTTGTTCATTTTAATTCTCAGGGGGTCTTATGTTTTTGTGTTTTGACTATTTTTGGTGCAGGGGTAATATGATAAATGAAACTTGATCATTTTAACTGAATAATGGAGAATAAATTTATGACAGGATAATAATGGATCATCAGGAAGGGTCTAGTTGAGGCACTCACTGCAGAGAGGTATAGATCTGTCTTTAACTTAAAAGGTTAATTATTCAGGGCCTAGCAGGGAAGAAAAAAAAAAAGTTACGTGACTGTCCTTATTTCTGCGACATAGCACAGGACAGCCTCTCTCAGCCCCGATCCTTGTGCACCTCGGTTAGTCAGGTCACTGAACACAGCAGGTAACTCACACCTTCATTCGGGGGCCTGAGCCCTTTGCAGGTCCTGTTGGCATCTTCCATTTAATCTCAGCACGAGACATGGATGTGCTCAGAGGAGCCTGGGGGATCCCCTGGAATCTGGCCATGAGCCTCTGTCTTCGTTTTGCGGCAGCAACGCTATTTCCCCGTGATGGTCTGTCAACGGGGGAGGAGGGGGTTTTCCTGGGCTGGGGTAGTTGATCCTGACTACCACAGGGAAACAGGGGTGGACAGTCACACCCAAAGCTCACCGGCCACCTTCTCTGTTTTCAGGATGTCCTGTTTGTTAAACAGCGTCACTGCGGGGAAGGCAGAGTGGAAGTGGGTTTTGAAACCTTCCTCCACCGCAGCAGCTCTCTCGCTCCCTCCCAGTCCCTCTGCCTGTGCCCCTGCCCCGCCCCTGGCTCTGGAGCCCGGGTACCCTGTGGTGTGGCCGTGCTGGGCCCTCAAAGCTGGGCCATGTGCTTCTAGCAGAGCATCAGCAACACTCTGGGACAGAATCTTGGACCACACGTTCCATCACGTCTCTTGTCCCCTCCTGTCACAGGCCTGCCCTCTTGGACACGTGGCTGCCTTCCTTCTTCTCTCCACACCAAGGCCCCCTACTCTGGCCCCCTCTTGGCCTGAGCAGCAGAGCTGACATATGACTGGCCACTCATGCATGGCAGACGTCCCATCCCTCATGGCCATGCTGGCATTTTGACCTGGCCCTTTCAGGCTTTAACCCAGTGCCAGGAGTAGTGTGGGAAGTTCAGACTCATTCACCAGCCTGAGGCCCTACCAGGCTGGCCCCCTACACACTCCATAACCAGTAACCAATGAGAACCAGGCCAGGGTCTCAGGCCAGTGTGACAATCCAGCCAGGGCTGCCCCTCAGCACCCAAACCCCCACCACCGAGCTGCCTGCCACTCCTGCCACGCCACCTCCTGCTCCGAAGCTGTTTAGTGACGGGGCTCCCTGGTTGGGGCCCTTTTGCTGTCTTGACCATCACTTAAGCCTCCCTGCTGTACTCAAGGCCTGCTGTGCCCTCCTCTGGGTTCCAGCTGGGCTCAGCCTCGCATCCAGTCCTTGTTCCCTGCCAACTTCTTATCCCCTTGGACGGGACACTTGAACCTGGTCTCCCAGCTGACCCTGAGAACCAGGCTGGACGCTGCTCTAGCCCAGGGATGCCTGCTATGACCCACAGGGGCTCTGAAAGTGTTAGCCACACTCTCAACAGCTGGGGGATCAGCTGGGACCACCTAGACCCACGCCTCAGCCTCAGGAGGCCAGACAGAGCCAGGGTGTCTGGTCTAGCATATTCCCTGATGCCCACCATCCTCGCAACAGGCATCAGGCAGAAGCCACAAGTGGGAAGGAGGGCCTTGCCTGGGAGATCCCTGGAGAACTATTTGAGGGCCCTTGGCAGGTAAGAGGGGGATATTTCATGCCGGCCACCCAGGGCTCCATGGCTGGCCTGTCCAGAAAGGAAAAGGGCGCAGGTGCTGCCCTCAGGAGGGCAGCCAGGCCTGGGAGTGATACAGTGACAGGGGAGGGACGCCTGGAGTCAAGCAGGACCTGTGGACAGCTACCCCAGGGAGGAGGAAGAGGTAGTGCTTGAGTACGAGGTGAGCCTGGTGCAGAAACGGGGTACTGCGACATTGACAGGCCCAGGACAGTGGAGGTGGATGATGAACGTATCAGTCGGGGTGCCTTTGGAGATCACTGACAGTGACTTAATAAGGAACGTTACAAGAAATTCAGAGGCAGAGTGGCCAGTGAGCAGGGTCCCTTGTTCAACAATTCACCAGGGGTCTCAGTGCTGTCTCCCACCTCTCTGTTAGGTCACCCTCATCCTCAGCTGTTGGTGATATCTGCCCAAGTCACCAGACACAGCTGCAGGTGTCCCCTACAGACCAGGGATGGCCAGAAGAAGGGAACAGTAGTTGGCCCAAGCGTCTCCTTTAATCAGGGAGGATAATCCTCCGCAGAACTCCCAGGGACTCTTCCTCTATTCCCCTAGGTTGAGTTCAGGGCTCAGACAAATCCTGACAAAGGGGGTGCAGCCACCGCAAGGGTGCAGGCCTGCCATGGTTCCCACCTGATGGTGTGGAAGGTGAGCTCCCAAGCTGAGGGCTTCCATGCATGGCAGGGGAAGACTGGGGACTGCCAAAAAAAAAAAAAAAAAAAAAAAAAAAAAAAAAAAAGAACCTAAATACCCAGGAATTGGGGATTAGCTAAACATATCATACATACATATGCTGGAAGTTTTTGTTTGTTTGTTTTTGAGTCAGGGTCTTGCTCTGTCACCCAGGCTGGAGTGCAGTGGCACAGCTATAGCTTACTGCAGCCTGGAACCTCCTGGGCTCATGATCCTCCCACGTAAGTCTTCCAAGTAGCTGGGTCTACAGGCACGTGCCATCACGCCTAATTTTTGTCTTTTTGGTAGAGACGAGGTCTCTGTGTTGTCCAGGCTGGTCTTGAACTCCCGGGCTCAAGTGATCCTCCCACCTCAGCCTACTGAGTAGCTGGGACTATACCACTGTTCCCAGTTACATTTTTATTTTTCCTTTTTTTGTAGAGACAGGGTCTTGCTTTGTTGCACAGGCTGGTCTCAAACTTCTGGGCTCAAGCGATCCTTCCGCCTTGGCCTCCCAAAGCATTGGGATTACAGGCGTGAGTCATTGTGCCCGACCTAGGCAGTCTTTTAAAAAAGATGTTTTAAGCAGAACTTGGTAAATTCTTTGAATATTGAATATTGAGTAAATTCTTTGAATACTGAGTCCAAGAGAACTCAATATTATGCTAAGTGGAGCTGGGGGTGGCAAGATGGGGGCTAAGGAGGGAAATGCAGGCTAAACCACTTTGTTAAGGTATGTGTAGGAAAAAGAAGTCTGGAAGAAAATAAGGCAAAGTGACACCAGGGCTTTATTTTTCTACTTTTCTGTATTGAACCGTTTTTCTACAATGAGCATGTCTAACTTTTATATTCAGGAAGGTAATTTCTACGACTGCTCCAGGGCCAGTGAGTACACAGAGGAAGGCCTGAGCCATGTGCGTGGTGGATCTGATAAAGTAGAGGGGGTGGGGTAGGAAGAATGAGGAATTTAGCACAAGCTGAGACTGAGATGTGACTCAAGTGCTGAAGGGGCGGGGGGACAATTCAGGAGTACTTCCTGGTGGGGAGGCAAAGAGGTCTCCAGAGGGACCTCCTCCAGGAGGGCAGAGGGCAGCAGCAGCCCCCGCCCCAGGCCCTTGGTCCTTGCCTCAGGTTTCCCCTTCCGCTCACAGCAGTGCCTTCCTCTCCCCCTGCACTGCGCCTAACACAGCCAGCCCCCTGGTGACAGCCCGCATTCATTTTTTTAAAATTCTTTTGTATTAAGTTTTAGTAGAGATGGGATCTCCCTGTGTTGCCCAGGCTCAAGTGATCCTCCCACCTCGGCCTCCCAAAGTGCTGGGATTGCAGGCATGAGCTACTACGCCTTGTCACAGCCCACATTCAATAGCTGAAAGGGGGTCTCCCCATAGGCTCCATTACTTCCTGTGTGCTGTCACCTGGAACCTGAGCCCACACTGAGCAGCCTCAGATTCTTACAAGTCAAAGATTGTTCCCTGCAAACAAAGATTGTTCGCGGATCCAGCCATGGGGCTTGTTCCCGGCTCTGGAGGAAGTGGCTGCCATGGTTATCAGCACTTCACAGTGAGAATCCAGGGCATATGGTTCTCTGGTGCAGACTGGCTGCTCCCCTCCATTCACTCTGGCACTTTGAAACCACACAGATGTGGCTATCACAATGCACTGGCACCATCCTAGAGCCAGAGCCGGAACATACCTTGACAGCAAAGGTCCTGGGAAAAAGAGCTGTCTCTCAGGGGCTGAGACCTGGGCTTAAATACCCACAGGGGAGCTGTGTGACCCAGGACAGGCCACTGACCTCTCCCAGGGTCCTCTTTGGGGGTGACCTTGGTGACATCACCAGGGTGGTGGTCACCATTGTGAGCAATGGCGGCCTGAGACACAGAGGAGCCAGCCTGAACTCCGGGGTTCCTGAGTGGGGCTGGAGTACCCCAAGAGTTTCCCACCAAGCACCCCCAGCCAGCCTTACAGGCACCCCTTGTGGCTGTGCCGGCCCTCAGCCTGCAGCCACTCTGGCGGCCCATGATGTCGTGGGTCAGAACATCCCTGTACTTGCTCACGGGCACCCCCAAGTGGCTTGCCCTGGGTGGGCCACAAACATCACAGGTTTTCTCGTGCTTTCCTCCACCAGCCTGAGTGTCAGCGCGGCCCTGCCTGTTCATAACCCCACTGAGCCTGGTGCCTGGTAGGTGATCAACACATGATTCCTAAGCAAGGGAAGCAAGCCCTGGGTGTGGGTCCCCAGGTGACTCACTGACAGACACACCCCCAACCCCTTGCTGCTAGGACAAGGGACAGAGGCACAAGTCAAAGGGAGTTCACCCAGGGATATGGTGTGTGGGTCTCCTGTGGCGGCCACAGCATATACCATAAACTGGGTGACTGAACACAGGTTTGTGTTGTCCCACAGTTCTGGAGGGTCAAAGTCCAAAATCAAGGTGTCAGCAAGGCCCTGCTTCCTTGTCAGGCTCTGAACGAGGATCCTTTCCCCCTCTCTCCTCGTTTCTGGTGGCTTCTGGCAATCCCTGTCATTCTTGCCTTGTGGCTGCAACACTCCGATCTCTGCCTCCGTCCTCACATGGTCTTCTCCCTTGTAGGTCTGCGTCTGTGTCCAAATCTTCCCTTATAAAGATACCAGTCGCTAAATTAGGGCCCACACGAATCCAGTGTGACCTCATTTTACCTCGGTTACATCAGGAAAGACCCCATTTCCAAACAAGGTCACAAATGTACGTATCAGGGCTTAGGACTTGGATACATCTTTTTGGGGGGTTGGGGAGGGACACAATTCAACCCCCACAATAAGGGTCACAGGGCAGCTGCCCCTAGAACCTGCCCACCCTCAGCCCCACCTTAGCCCAGGATGAGTGGGCCCAAATCCAAAGCGGGAGGATTCCTGCCGGCCTGGGGAGACTGTCTCAGCTACTGGAGCAGCCACTACCCTCCTTGGCTGTCGGGGAGCCTCCTGCTTCCTGTCAGGACTTCCCTCCCAGACTTCAGGGCAGGGTGACCAGGGTCTTTCTGCTGCCAAGAATCCCTCGCCGCAGTGTGGGGTCACAGAGCGCTGAGCAGGAGGCTCGCCTAACAGAAGAATGTCCAGCTGACCCAGAAACCCCCGCACTGGTCCCTTCCCGGAGTCACTGACTGACAGCAGCACGTCCACAGAAGCTCCCGAAGCACCAGAACGGAAAAGCGCCATCGCACACATCCCCAGCACCAGGGTGCAGGGTAGCAGTGGGAGCTTCTGTTGGCAGAGGGAGGAGACACCCTCTGAGCTCCTGCATGGGGTTCTCAGCAGCCTCTCCCCTTTGTGAATGCTGGCAGCTTCCAGAATCTGGCCACGCTTTTAAGGACCAAGCTAAACTTGCAGTCCTCACCCTAGTCCATTCCTCTGTGTGGGGTTCTATGAAGGTGTGTAGCTGACGGTAAAATTCCCGCTCTTCCTTCAAGTCATAGTTACAGTGCCACCTCCTTCAGGAAGCTTTCCTTGACACCTCCGATCTCACGGGGATGGACGGGGGTGGTCTCTGGCTTCCCTCTCATAGCCCTTACCCTGCAGCCTCAGCACCATCTGTTTCCACGTCTGACTCCTTCACAGGACCGTGACTTCCTTGAGGGTTGGGCTGTGCTGGTTTTCCCTGGGTCCCTGATAGGCCTGGCATATTGTAAACGTAAGAAAAAAGGGATGGGTGAATGAGTGTGTTTGCCCGAGCTCCTAGGCCAGCTTCTGGATTGTCCAAAGGGGATAAGAGGTGAGACTCTGGAGCACAGAGAAGGGAAGCCGGTGGCCAGGTGCCGTGAGAAGCACCCAGAAGCCCCTTTGCAGAGAAGTTGGGCTGGGCAGCCAGAGCAGGGCAGCTGCTGGGAGTGGCAGTGGAAGGGCAGAGTTTTTAAGGCCACAGAGACAGATAAAGGCCAGCCAGAGCCATTGTGCTTGCTGTACCATAGACACATATGTGCTGGGCACAACCAGGCGACCTCATGCCATGGCTGGGGTCAGAGGGTGCAGAGCTGTAGCCAGCATGGCTCTGGACCCTGGGTCTCACTGCTTCTACCCCCAAGAGGCCAGCCAGAAACAGAAAGTTCTGCTCCATACCTACAGCAGCCAAGCAAAGCCCAGTGCCCTCTTGGCATGGCCCAGACCTTCCCTCTCCCTGGACAGTGCAGTCTCTGCCAGAAGGACACACACCCTTTTAGCCAGAGGGAGCTGTGGCTGGGGCCATGAGCTGAGCTGACCCTCTGACCAGCAGGAGGCTGCTGGGAGCAGGGGAGCCTGGCCTGGGCAGCACAACCCACTCCCCAGAACGCCCCATCCACCTGTTAACCATGGCTGAGAACTCCTGGGCTCTCCAGCCCAGGGTGGCCTGAGGCTCCTTAGCTCCCCCAGGGGCGGGTCCTGGCTGCCCTCAAGCCCTGGGGCTACCTCTTTGCCCTCCCTCCACCCTCTCTAGAGCAGACACAAACTGTCACCCTCGCAGGCCGAGCGCCTTCATTTCCCAGTGGCCCTGTCATCCCAGAAATACCAGAAGGTTGGAATCATGGAATCTTGGCTGAATGCAGTGGTGTGGGGACTTCTGGGCCGACCGCAGCAGCCCTTCCTCACCCCAGTGCTACCCCAAGGGGACCTAGTATATCCTCTTTGGGCTCACAGGCCATCCTGACATGTGTTTATGTGACAGGTTGGGCTCAGGTCAAAGGCAGAAGCAAGGCATGGGAAAGTGATGGCTGGGACCTGGAAAGGGAGGGAAAGGCTGGGTGTTCCCCACCACACAAGCCTAGGCAGGAAGTCCCGCTGCTACCTGTGACCTGGAGGGGCTGGGCTGACTTCCTGGTCACTGAGGCAAGTTCAGGATAGAGGCCCTTGGCCAACCTCAGTCTTTCTCACTTCTGCCGGGGGAGGCGGGTCAGTACCTGCGGTGGAGGGCTGAGCAGCGGCACTTCCTGGGCGGCTTCCTGCAGCCTAGAGAAACAAGATGCCCCAGAGCCACTCAGCCCTGTCCAGGTGCCCAGGTCCCTGTAATGATCCATGACACGCACGCTAGGAAGGTACATAATTGCACTTCATCCGCGGGGTGCCCTATAGGTCCTCTTTCTGGAACACTCTTCAGTCTTTACCGTAATCACTTGTGCAATTTCTGACTTCCCCCAGAGTCACTCAGGGAATGCAGGGACCGCTTGCTGCTTTGGAAAGACTGAATATTGAATGAAAATTCATTTATTTTTTAAGAGTTCAGAAAGGACTTGAAGTTTCTGCCAGAATTGCTTCTGTTCCTCCCCTTCTAACTGTGCTTTTCTGATTTCTTGGTTTGGACATTTTTTTTACATGGTCTTGAAGCAACCCGTTATTTTATCATCTTCAGTTAATTTAGTATTCCTTGGGTTTCTTTTTTTCCCCTAAGATTTTTCAAATAAGAACGTAACTCAGCCACATCAACAGTTTTTTTTTTTTTTTTGAGACGGAGTCTCGCTCTGTCGCCCAGGCTGGAATGCAGTGGCGCTATCTCGGCTCACTGCAAGCTCTGCCTCCTGGGTTCATGCCATTCCCCTGCCTCAGCCTCCTGAGTAGCTGGGACTACAGGCGCCCGCCACCACGCCCAGCCAATTTTTTTTATTTTTAGTAGAGACGAGGTTTCACCGTGTTAGCCAAGATGGTCTCAATCTCCTGACCTCATGATCTGCCCACCTCGGCCTCCCAAAGTGCTGGGATTACAGGCGTGAGCCTGGGATTACGTGCTCGGCCTACGCATATATTTTTAAAACTGCTTTTGGTTCATTTTCTAGGCTCTACTTCGACACATCCAAACCCAAGCTCCTACCTCCTAGCCATTCTTTCTGGAGCCTAAGCTTGCTCATTCTTCCTCTCTGTTCTTTGGCCTTGCCAGAGGGCAGTGTCAGGCTTCCCTGAAGACAGGACTTGGCCTCCAAAGCATCTCTAATGTTTTCTACACTTGCTTTTTTTTTTTTTTGAGACAGAGTCTTATTCTGTTGCCCAGGCTAGAGTACAGTGGTGTGACCTTGACTCACAGTAACCTCTGCCTCCTAGGTTCAAGCTGTTCTCCTGCCTTAGCCTCCTGAGTAGCTGGGATTACAGGCGCCCACCACCACACCCAGCTACTTTTTGTATTTTTAGTGGAGATGGGGTTTCACCCTGTTGGCCAGGCTGGTCTTGAACTCCTGGCCTCAGGTGGTCTGCCCATCTCAGCCTCCCAAAGTGCCCTTGCTCTTTTTTTTTTTTTTTTTTATTTTTTTACTTTTAGTTCTAGGGTACATGTGCATAACGTGCAGGTTTGTTACATATGTATACTTGTGCCATGTTGGTGTGCTGCACCCATCAACTCGTCAGCACCCATCAATTCGTCATTTATATCAGGTATAACTCCCAATGCAATCCCTCCCCCCTACCCCCCATGATAGGCCCTGATGTGTGATGTTCCCCTTCCCGAGTCCAAGTGATGTCATTGTTCAGTTCCCACCTATGAGTGAGAACATGCGGTGTTTGGTTTTCTCTTCTTGCGATAGTTTGCTAAGAATGATGGTTTCCAGCTGCATCCATGTCCCTACAAAGGACGCAAACTCATCCTTTTTTATGGCTGCATAATATTCCATGGTGTATATGTGCCACATTTTCTTAATCCAGTCTGTCACAGATGGACATTTGGGTTGATTCCAAGACTTTGCTATTGTGAATAGTGCTGCAATAAACATACGTGTGCATGTGTCTTTATCGGAGCATGATTTATAATCCTTTGGGTATATACCCAGTAGTGGGATGGCTGGGTCATATGGTACATCTAGATCTAGATCCTTGGGAATCGCCATACTGTTTTCCATAATGGTTGAACTAGTTTACAGTCCCACCAACAGTGTAAAAGTGTTCCTATTTCTCCACATCCTCTCCAGCACCTGTTGTTTCCTGACTTTTTAATGATCACCATTCTAACTGGTGTGAGATGGTATCTCATTGTGGTTTTGATTTGCATTTCTCTGATGGCCAGTGATGATGAGCATTTTTTCATGTGTCTGTTGGCTGTATGAATGTCTTCTTTTGAGAAATGTCTGTTCATATCCTTTGCCCACTTTTGGATGGGGTTGTTTGTTTTTTTCTTGTAAATTTGTTTGAGTTCTTTGTAGATTCTGGATATTAGCCCTTTGTCAGATGAGTAGATTGCAAAAATTTTCTCCCATTCTGTAGGTTGCCTGTTCACTCTGATGGTAGTTTCTTTTGCTGTGCAGAAGCTCTTTAGTTTAATCATATCCCATTTGTCAATGTTGGCTTTTGCTGCCGTTGCTTTTGGTGTTTTAGACATGAAGTCCTTGCCCATGCCTATGTCCTGAATGGTACCACCTAGGTTTTCTTCTAGGGTTTTTATGGTATTAGGTCTAACATTTAAGTCTCTAATCCATCTTGAATTAATTTTCGTATAAGGAGTAAGGAAAGGATCCAGTTTCAGCTTTCTACTTATGGCTAGCCAATTTTCCCAGCACCATTTATTAAATAGGGAGTCCTTTCCCCATTTCTTGTTTCTCTCAGGTTTGTCAAAGAACAGATGGCTGTAGATGTGTGGTATTATTTCTGAGGACTCTGTTCTGTTCCATTGGTCTATATCTCTGTTTTGGTACCAGTACCATGCTGTTTTGGTTACTGTAGCCTTGTAGTACAGTTTGAAGTCAGGTAGCATGATGCCTCCAGCTTTGTTCTTTTGACTTAGGATTGTCTTGGCAATGCGGGCTCTTTTTTGGTTCCATATGAACTTTAAAGCCGTTTTTTCCAATTCTGTGAAGAAAGTCATTGGTAGCTTGATGGGGATGGCATTGAATCTATAAATAACTTTGGGCAGTGTGGCCATTTTCACGATATTGATTCTTCCTATCCATGAGCATGGTATGTTCTTCCATTTGTTAGTGTCCTCTTTTATTTCACTGAGCAGTGGTTTGTAGTTCTCCTTGAAGAGGTCCTTTACATCCTTTGTAAGTTGGATTCCTAGGTATTTTATTCTCTCTGAAGCAATTGTGAATGGAAGTTCATTCATGATTTGGCTCTCTGTTTGTCTGTTACTGGTGTATAAGAATGCTTGTGATTTTTGCACATTAATTTTGTATCCTGAGACTTTGCTGAAGTTGCTTATCAGCTTAAGGAGATTTTGGGCTGAGATGATGGGGTTTTCTAAATATACAATCATGTCATCTGCAAACAGGGACAATTTGACTTCTTCTTTTCCTAACTGAATACCCTTGATTTCTTTCTCTTGCCTGATTGCCCTAGCCAGAACTTCCAACACTATGTTGAATAGGAGTGGTGAGAGAGGGCATCCCTGTCTTGTGCCAGTTTTCAAAGGGAATTTTTCCAGTTTTTGCCCATTCAGTATGATATTGGCTGTGGGTCTGTCATAAATAGCTCTTATTATTTTGAGGTACCTTCCTTCAATACCAAATTTATTGAGCGTTTTTAGCATGAAGGGCTGTTGAATTTTGTCAAAAGCCTTTTCTGCATCTATTGAGATAATCTTGTGGTTCTTGTCTTTGGTTCTGTTGATATGCTGGATTACGTTTATTGATTTGTGTATGTTGAACCAGCCTTGCATCCCAGGGATGAAGCCCACTTGATCGTGGTGGATAAGCTTTTTGATGTGCTGCTGAATCCGTTTTGCCAGTATTTTATTGAGGATTTTTGCATCGATGTTCATCAGGGACATTGGTCTAAAATTCTCTTTTTTTGTTGTCTCTCTGCCAGGCTTTGGTATCAGGATGATGTTGGCCTCATAAAATGAGTTAGGGAGGATTCCCTCTTTTTCAATTGATTGGAATAGTTTCAGAAGGAATGGTACCAGCTCCTCTTTGTACCTCTGGTAGAATTCAGCTGTGAATCCATCTGGTCCTGGACTTTTTTTGGTTGGTAGGCTATTAATTGTTGCCTCAATTTCAGAGCCTGCTATTGGTCTATTCAGGGATTCAACTTCTTCCTGGTTTAGTCTTGGAAGAGTGTAAGTGTCCAGGAAATTATCCATTTCTTCTAGATTTTCTAGTTTATTTGTGTAGAGGTGTTTATAGTATTCTCTGATGGTAGTTTGTATTTCTGTGGGGTCGGTGGTGATATCCCCTTTATCAGTTTTAATTGCGCCTATTTGATTCTTCTCTCTTTTCTTCTTTATTAGTCTTGCTAGCGGTCTGTCAATTTTTTTGATCTTTTCAAAAAACCAACTCCTGGATTCATTGATTTTTTGGAGGATTTTTTGTGTCTCTATCTCCTTTAGTTCTGCTCCGATCTTAGTTATTTCTTGCCTTCTGCTAGCTTTAGAGATTTTGTAACCACCAGGCCTGCCTTACAAGAGACCCTGAAGGAAGCCCTAAACATGGAAAGGAACAACCAGTACCAGCCATTGCAAAAACATGCCAAAATGTAAAGACCATTGAGGCTAGGAAGAAACTGCATCAACTAACGAGCAAAATAACCAGTTAATATCATAATGGCAGGATCAAGCTCACACATAACAATATTAACCTTAAATGTTAATGGACTAAATGCTCCAATTAAAAGACACAGACTGGCAAACTGGATAAAGAGTCAAGACCCATCAGTCTGCTGTATTCAGGAGACCCATCTCACATGCAGAGACATACGTAGGCTCAAAATAAAGGGATGGAGGAAGATCTACCAAGCAAATGGAGAACAAAAAAAAAGCAGGGGTTGCAATCCTAGTCTCTGATAAAATAGACTTTAAACCATCAAAGATCGAAAGAGACAAAGAAGGCCATCACATAATGGTAAAGGGATCAATTCAACAGGAAGAGCTAACTATCCTAAATATATATGCACCCAATACAGGAGCACCCAAATTCATAAAGCAAGTCCTTAGAGACTTACAAAGAGACTTAGACTCCCATGCAATAATAATGGGAGACTTCAACACTGCACTGTCAACATTAGACAGATCAACGAGACAGAAAGTTAACAAGGACATCCAGGAATTGAACTCATCTCTGCACCAAGCGGACCTAATAGACATCTATAGAACTCTCCACCCCAAATCAACAGAACATACATTCTTCTCAGCACCACATCGCACTTATTCCAAAATTGACCACATAATTGGAAGTAAAGCACTCCTTAGCAAATGTAAAAGAACAGAAATTATAACAAAGTGTCTCTCAGACCACAGTGCAATCAAACTAGAACTCAGGACTAAGAAACTCAATCAAAACCGCTCAACTACATGGAAACTGAACAACCTGCTCCTGAATGACTACTGGGTACATAACGAAATGAAGGCAGAAATAAAGATGTTCTTTGAAACCAATGAGAACAAAGACACAACATACCAGAATCTCTGGGACACATTTAAAGCAGTGTGTACAGGGAAATTTATAGCACTAAATGCCCACAAGAGAAAGCTGGAAAGATCTAAAATTGACACTCTAACATCACAATTAAAAGAACTGGAGAAGCAAGAGCAAACACATTCAAAAGCTAGCAGAAGGCAAGAAATAACTAAGATCAGTGCTCTTTCTTTTGATGGATTTTGAAGGATGCTTTGCTTGCAGCTACTTAAATAGGAGGTTTTCATTCATCTTCTTGATCTGGTAAGGCCAGACATCAGACCAATTTGTCTAAATATTTGGATTTCTCATCTTTCAGCTTTTTTTCTAAATTCTCTATTTTAAGCTTAAGTAAAGAGTTGGACTTTTTGAGTTCTTTATTTTTATTTATTTTTTTGAGTTGGAATTTTGCTTTGTCACCAAGCTGGAGTGCAGTGGCGTGATCTCAGCTCACTACAACCTCCGCCTCCTGAGTTCAAGCGATTCTCCTGCCTCAGCCTCCCGTGTAACTGGGACTACGGGCACGTGCCACCACACCTGGCTAGTTTTATTTATATTTTTAGTAGAGACGGGGTTTCACCATGTTAGCCAGGATGGTCTCAATCTCTTGATCTCGTGATCCACCCACCTTGGCCTCCCAAAGTGCTGGGATTATAGGCGTGAGCCACCGTGCCTGGCTGAGCTCTTTTTTAACTGCCTCCAACACTGCCTTTTTTTTTTTTTTTTTTAAAAAAAAAAAAAAAAGAAAATCATCTTATGAAACTATAAAGCCCAGATAGGACTGACTTCATAGCAGTCCACTGGTCCAGTAGCATTTTTTTGTTTGTTTGTTTTTGTTTTTTTTTGGCAGGATCTTGCTCTGTCGCTCAGGCTGGAGTACAGCAACGCGATCATGGTTCACTGCAGCCTCAACCTCCTAGGCTCAAGCAGTTCCCCTACCTCAGCATCCCAAGTAGCTGGGACCACAGGTGCATGCCACCATGCCCAGCTAATGCTTTTGATTTTTAGTAGATAAGGTCTCACCATGTTTCCTAAACTGTCCAGTAGCTCCATGACATCCTCAGGTACCCACATCTATCTGTGGCCCCCTGTTGGCTTAATCCTCAGTCTGTTCACAAGATGGCTGCAGCGGTTCCAGAGGCCAGGTCCAGAGAAACAGAGACCATGTCTCATCCATCAGCTCTCACTAGGAATGAGGAAACATTCCCCAGAAGCCCTTAGCGGGGTTTTTCCCTCTCACTGGCCTCAACTGGGTCACATACCATTATGTGTGCATGTGTGTATTTTTTTGTTTGTTTTTTTTGAGATGGAGTCTTGCTCTGTTACCCAGGCTGGAGTGCAATGGCGTGATCTTGGCTCACTGCAACCTCTGCCTCCGGGATTCAAGCAATTCTCCTGCCTCAGCCTCCCGAGTAGCTGGAATTACAGGCGCCCGCCACCATACCCAGCGAATTTTTCATTTTTAGTAGAGATGGGTTTTCACCCTGTTGGCCAGACTGGTCTCGAGCTCCTGACCTCAGGCGATCCACCCACCTCAGCCTCCCAAAGTGCTGGGATTACAGGCATGAGCCACCGTGCCTGGCCAAGTAGTTTTATTATATACACACTCATGTATATATGTATATGTGTGTGTGTGTATTTATGTAATATTTTGTAAATATGTATTTACAAATAGTATATATATCTAAAATTACAAAATTTGCCATTTTAAGCATTTTAAGTGTACAATTCTGTGGCATTGATTATGTTCACATTGTTGTGCAACCATTAACACTATCCACTTCTAAAACCCTTTCATCATCGCACACAGAAACTGGGTTCCCATCAAACAATAACTTCCCATTCTCTTCCTTCCTCAACCCCTGGTAACCTCCATTCTACTTTCCATCTCTATGAATTTCACTATTCTAGATATTTCAGATACATGGAATGATTTAGTATTTGTCATTTTGTGTAAGGTTTATTTCACTTAGCATAATGTCCTCAAGATTCACACACATTGTAGGATGTAAATGTGGTATATCCATTGTATATTTATCCATCCATCTATTAATGGACATTTGGGTTCTTTTGGTTATTGTGAATAATGCTGCAATGAACATTGACATACAAGTATCTGTTTGAGTCCTTGTTTTAAATTCTGGTGAACATATTCCTTGGGGGAGGATTGCTGAATCATATGGAACTTCTATGTTTAGCTTTTTAAGGAACTGCCAAACTGTTTCCCACACTAGCTGTACCTGTACCATTTTACATTACTACTAGCAATGTATGAGGTTTCCCATTTCTCCACGTCTTCATCAACGTTTTCCTTTTTTAAAATGTATAGTAGCCGAGCGCGGTGTCTCACGCCTGTAGTCCCAGCACTTTGGGAGGGGAGGCTGAGGTGGGCAGATCATGAGGTCAGGAGATCAAGACCATGTTGGCCAACATGGTAAAACCCCGTCTGTACTAAAATACAAAAAATTAGCCAGGTGTGGTGGCGTGGGCCTGTAATCCCAGCTACTTGGGAGGCTGAGGCAGGAGAACTGCTTGAACCTGGGAAGCAGAGGTTGCAGTGAGCTGAGATCACACCACTACACTCCAGCCTGGCAACAGAGCAAGACTCCATCTCAAAAATAAAATAAAATAACATGTATAACTATCCTAGTAGATGATGCAGTTGTATTACTGTGGTTTTGATTTGTATTTTCCTAATGATTAAGGATATTGACATCTTTTATATGCTTATTGGCCATTTGCCTATCTTCTTTAGAGAAATGTCTATTCAAGACCTTTGCCTGTGTTTTAATTGGATTGTTTATCTTTTGTTGTTGAGTGTTCTTTATGTATTTTGGAGATTCATCTCTTATTAGTTATATATTTTGCATATTTTATCCCATCTGTACTTTGTCTTTTAACTTTCTTGGTAATGTCTGTTCATGTACAAAAGTTTTTTGATAAAGTTTTTTGTTGTTTTTGATAAAAACAATTTTTCTTTGTTGGTGTTGCTCATGCTTTTGGTGTCGTATATAGGAACCCATTGCCAACTCCAACGACCTGATTTATCCCTATGCTTTCTTCCAGGTGTTTTAAGTTTAGTTCTTATATTTAGATTGTTGATCCATTGATCAACAATTTTATGAACATTTTATTTACATGATTTTATGAACCATGTAGGGGAAAGGTCAACCTCATTCTTTTGCAAGTGGAAATCCTGTTGTCACAGTACCACTTGTTGAAGAGATAGTTCTTTCACCATTTGGCACTCATGTCAAAATTCAGTCATAGACATATGAGCTTATTTCTGGACTCTCAGTTCCATTGGACCATGTATCTATCCTTATGCCAAACCCGTTTTGATTATTGTAGCTTTGTAGTAAGTTCTGACATTGGGAAGTGTGAGTCCTATGACTTTGTGCTTCCTTTACAGATTGTTTTGGCTACTTCAAGTTGTGCATGTGTGTGTTTTAATGCCTCGCAGGGATTTTTTTTTTTTTTTTTTTTTATGAATTTGAGGATTCGTTTTTCTATGTCTGCAAAAATGCCGTTGGTATTTGAGTAGGATTGCATTGACTCTGTAGATAGCATTGGGTAGTACTGACAACAATATCAAATCTTCCTATGACCATGTGATGTCTTTCCATTTAATTAGGTCTTCTTTAATTTCTTTTAGCCATTTTTAAAAGTTTTCACTGCGTAAGTTTTCATCTTCTTGGTTAAAGTCATCTTTTGGGTAAAATTTGTTTCTAAGTATTTTATTCTTTTAGATGGTATTAAGTAAAATTATTTTCTAAATTTCATTTTCAGGTTGTTCCTTGCAGATATATAGAATCACAACTGATATTTGTGTGTTGATCTTGTACTCTTGAACTTTGACAATTCATTTATTAGCTCTAGTGGCTTTCTTATAAATTCTTTGGGATTTTCTATAGATGGGATCAAGTCTGCAAATAGAGTTTTACTTCTTCCTCTCCAATTTGGATGCCCTTCATTTCTTTTTCTTGTCTAATTGCTCTGGCAAGAACTTCCGGTACGTTGTGGAATAGCAGTGGTAAAGTAGGCATCTTTGTTTTGACCCTGATCTTAGGGGAAAATCTTTTCAGTCTTTCACCATTGAGTATGATGTTAGCTCTGGGTATTTCATATATGGCTTTTACCATGTTGAAGAAGTTTTCATATACTTCCAGTTTTCTGAGTGGGATTTTTTGTTTGCTTGTTTGGTTGGTTGGTTTTTGAGACAGAGTCTCACTCTGTTGCCCAGGCTGGAGTGCAGTGTCGTGATCTCAGATTACTACAACCTCTTCCTCCCAAGTTCAAGGGATTCTCATGCCTCAACCTCCCAAGAAACTGGGATTACAGGCATGTGCCACCATGCCCAGCTAATTTTTGTATTTTTAGTAGAGATGGGGTTTCACCATGTTGGCCAGGCTGGTCTCGAACTCCTGACTTCAAGTGATCCACCCACCTTGGCCTCCCAAAGTGCTAGCATTACAGGCGTGAGCCACCATGCCTGGCCTGAGTGTTTTTATCATGAAATGGTGTTAGCTTTTGTCAAAGGCCATTTCTGTGTCAATTGAGATGATTGTGTGTGTGTGTGTGTGTGTGTTTTCATTCTACTAATGTGATGTATTACTTTGATTAAGTTACTGATGTTGAACCACACTTGCATTCTTGGGATAAATTCCACTTAGTCATTGTGTGTGATCATTTTAATATGCTGTTGGATTCAGTTTGCTAATTTTTTTTTTTTTTTAAGACAGATTCTCACTCTGTCACCCAGGCTGGAGTGCAATGGCACAACCTCGGCTCACTGCAACCTCCGCCTCCTGGGTTTAAGTAATTCTCCTGCCTCAGCCTCCCAAGTAGCTGGGACTACAGGCACACATCACCATGCCCGGCTAATTTTTGTATTTTTGGTAGAGATGGGATTTCACCATGTTAGCCAGGACGGTCTCGGTCTCTTGATCTCATGATCCGCCTGCCTTGGCCTCCCAAAGTGCTGGGATTACAGGCATGAGCCACCATGCCCAGCCTCAGTTTGCTAATACTCCTATGAGGATTTCTGCATTTATATTCTTAAGGGATATTGGTCTGTAATTTTCTTTATCTGATTCTGGTATCAGGGCAATGTTGGCCTCATAGAATGAGTTAGGAAGTATTCCCTCCCCTTCTATTTTTTGGAAGACTTCAGAAGGACTGGTGTTAATTCTTTAAATGTTTCATAAAATTCACCAGTGACACCATCTGATCCTAGACTTTTCTTTGTTCTTTTCTTTATTGTTTCAATCTCTTATTAGTTGTAGATCTATTCAGATTATCCACGATTTTCTTCATGATTCACTTTTGAGGAGTTGTGTGTTTCTAGGATTTTGTCCATTTCATTGAGGTTATGCAGTTTGTTAAGTCTAACTAAAGGTTTACCAATTTTGTTGATCTATTCAAAGAACTAGTCTTGGGTTTTGTTGATTCCCTCTATTGTTTTCTATTCTCTTATTTATCTCTACTCTAATTCTCATTATTTCCTCCCTCCTGGTAGCTTTAAGTATTTTTTTTTTTTTTTTTTTTTTCTTTTCCTACTGCTGCAAGCTATAGAGTTAGGTTATTGATTTGAGATCTTTCTTCTTTTTAAATGTGGGCATTTACAGCTATACCTTTCCCTCAGCAATTTTCATTTCCCTTGTGATTTCTTCTTTGATGACTGGTTGATTTTAAAATGTTTTAATTTCCACATATTTTTACATTTTCCAATTTTTCTTCTATTATTGATTTTGGCTTTATTCATTGTGGTCAGAGAAGATATTATTTCAGTACTTAAGAAGAATTTTAAGAAACAGGGTCTTGCTTCATCACCCAGCTTGGAGTGCAGTGGCACAATCATAGCTCACTGCAGCCTCAAACTCCTGGGCTCAAGCAGTGCTCCCACTTCAGTCTCCCAAGTAGCTGGGACTACATGCATGAGTGCCTGGCTTGATTTAAATACTTTTAAATTTACTGAGATCTGTATTTTTGCCTGTCTTAGTCAGTTTGAATTGCTATAACAAAGGACCATAGACTGGGTGGCTTTTATGCAACAGAAATTTATTTCTCACAGTTTGGAGGCTAGAAATCTGAGCTCTGGGTACCAGCAAGGTTGGATTCTGGTCATCTAAGTTGCAAACTGCCAACTTCTCATTGTATCCTCACATGATGGAAAGAGGGCTAGTTAGCTCTCTAGCTCTCTGGACTCTTCTTATAAGGACACTTAATGCTATTTATAAGGGCTCTACCCTCATGACCTAATTACCTCCCAAAGGTGTCACCTCCAAATATCATCATACCAGGATTAAGCTTTCAACATATGAATTTGGGGGGAACATTCAGTCAACTGCACGGCCTAATATATGGTTTACCTTGGAGAATATTCCATGTGCACTTAAGAATGTGCATTCTGCTACTGTTGAATGGAATGCTCTGTATATGTCTGTTAGATCCTATTGGTCTATTTTGTTGTTCACATCCTCTATTTCCTTATTGCTATTCTGTCTAGATATTCTATTATTGAAAATAGTTTTTTGTTTTGTTTTGTTTTGTTTTTGTGAGACAGAGTCTCGTTCTGTCGCCCAGGCTGGAGTGCAATGGCGTGATCTCAGCTCACTGAAACCTCTGCCTCCTGGGTTCAAGCGATTCTCCTGCCTCAGCCTCCTGAGTAGCTGGGATTATAGGCGTGCACCACCATGCCCAGCTAATTTTTTGTATTTTTAATAGAGACGGGGTTTCACCATGTTGGCCAGGCTGGTTGTGAACTCCTGCCCTCAGGTGATCCACCCGCCTCGGCCTTTCAAATTGTTGGGATTACAGGCGTGAGGCACCATGCCCAGCCGAAAGTAGAGTTTTCGTATTGCCATTCTGTCCAGTTATTCTACCTATTACTGAAAGTAGAGTACTGAAGTCTCCAATTATTATTGTAGAATTATTTACTCCCGATTATTCTGTCAGTGTTGCTTTATAGATTTAGGTGACCTCTTGTTTGGGGCATATATATTTATAATTGTTATACTAATACATTCTTGATGAATTGACCATTTTATTAATATATAATGTCTTTGTCACTTGTAACAATTTGCATTTAAAATCAATTTTTTTCTGGTGTTAGTATAGCCACCCCTGCTCTGTTTTGGTTACTATTTGCGTGAAATACCTTTTCAGTCTATTTGTGTTTTTGAATCTAAAGTGACTCTTTTGCAGACAGTATATAGTTGAATCATGTTTTTATCCGTTCTGCCAATCTTCTTTTTGACTGGAAAGTTTAAGTTATTTATAGTAATTATCAATAAGGAAGAACTTAATTCTGCCATTTTGCTATTTGGTTTTGTTATATCTTATACATTTTTTTGTCCTTCATTTCTTCCATTACTGTCTTCTTTTTATGTTTGGTTGACTATTTGTAGTCAACCATGTGATTCCCTTCTCAAGCTCTTTTTTGTATAATTTTTAGATATGTTCTTTGTGATTAGCATGGGTATTACATTTGGCATCCTCAATTTATAACAGTCTATTTTAAATTGATACCAACTTAACTTTAATAGCATATAAAAACTTGGCTTCTAGAGAGCTCCATTCTGCCCTCCTTCATGATGCTGTTGTTGTCATCACAATTAACATGTTTATATATTGTGTGCTCAGTATTGATTTATAATTATTTTTATACATTTAAATTCTACAGGAAATAAAAAGTGGAATTACAAACCAATGTTATAATAATACCTACTTTTATATTTGCCCATATATTTACCTTTAGTGGAGATCTTTACTTCTTCATATAACTTTAAGCAATTGTCTGGCATCTCTCCTCCCTGTCCCCTGCTTTATTAAGGTATAATTAACAAATAAAAATTTTATATATACACAGTGCACAATGTGATGTTTTAATATAGCATCTTTCTTTTAACCTGAAGGACTCCTTTTAGCATTTTTTCAAGGGCAAGGCTAGTGGCAACAAACTCCCTCTAATTTTATCTGGAAATATCTTAACTTCTTGCTGATTTTTGAAGGACAGCTTTGATGGATATGGAATTCTTGGATGACAGTTTTTTTTTTTTTTTCCTTCAGCCCTTTCATTGTCATACTGCTATCTCTGGCCTCCACAGTTTCTGATGAGAAATTGGCCATAAATCTTATTCACATGTGCATGATGAGTCGCTTCTCTCTTGCTGCATTAAAGACTCTCCATTTGTCTTTTTGCTTTTGGCAGTTTGATTATAATGTGTCTGATGTGGTCTTATTAAATTTATCCTACTCAGTTTGTTAAGCTTCTTGGGTTTTTTAGGTTTATGTCTTTCATCAAATTAGGGGCATTATGGGCATTACTTCCTCAAATATTATTTGACTATTTCTCTCTCTCCTCTTTCTGGAATTCCTACTTGTTTTTTTCTTTTTTCAAAAAGACTAGTCAATTACAGTAGTGAGACGGGGAGAAAGAGTAGAACAAGGATCTCAACCTGTGACTGACTGTGAACAATCATTTGAGATGAATCACTACCTTCAGGCCAGCCAGGAATTCCTATTTGTATATTGGTCTGCTTGATGGAGTCCTATGGGTCCCTTAGAATTTGCTCACTTTTCTTCATTCTTTTTCTTTCTGTTCCTCAGATGCAATAATTGCAAATGTCCTATCTTCAAGTTCATGAATTCTTTCGTTTGTCTGTTCAAATCTGCTATTAAACCCCTCTAGTGAATTTTCATTTGATTACTGTACTTTTTCAGCTCCTGCATGTGTTTGGTTCCTTTTTATTATTTCCACCTCTTTACTGATATTCTTATTTTGTATATATAGTTGTTCTGTTTTCCTTTAGTGTTTTGTCCATGTCTTTAGCTCTTTGAGCATATATAAGAAAGTCTAGAATTTCTGATGTCTAGCGTCCCTCAGAGATGATTTCCGTTGTATATTTACTGTCTTTAAATGTGCCATACTTTCCTCTTTGTATGCCTTGTGATTTTTTTCTTGAAAACTGGACATCAAAATATTACCATGTGTTAACTCTGGATATCAAATTCTTTCCTCAGGTTTTTCTGTTTTTTTTTATTTTTTTTTTTAGTTGGTGAAGGACATAGTAGTCCATTTGTTTAGTGACTTGCTCAAAATATTATTGGAAAGACTGTAAATTCTGGTTGGGTGTGGTCACTTGTGTTCAGCTAGTGTTTTGACAGATTTCTTTGAATGCCAGGAGCTAAAACAAACAGACAAAAAGTAAAAGTATCTCTCCCAGGCCTTGCAAATTCACTGTGTCCTAGGACCCTCCTTTAACACTTAGGCATTTTCTTTGCACTATGGCTTGCCCTATGTCTAGGAATAAGCCCCAGGTGAAAATTTAGGTCTTTTCTGAGCATGGGTCTTGCCCTGGGCACATATGTGGCTTTCTAAATTCCCCCCGTATAAATGGCTGCTTTGAGTATTCTAATTTCCCAAAGAAATTTTCCCCAGTTTTGACACAGGTAGTCTATTGTATGTTTCAACTATTATCTTTGGCTCCAGGTGTCTGAGGGTTGTTACTTCTGCTTGAATAATTTCTGAGTGATGCTTACTGCTCTTCTGGCCTGAGTTCCAAGTTACGTAAAACAGAGATGAGCACCGTACATCACTCCTTCAGGTACTTTGTGTCTTTCAAGGAATATGTTATTTATTCTAAGTTGCGAAATGCATTGGCATAAAAGGTTGATAGTACTCCCTTACTATCCTTATAAGTTCTGTTGATTCTGTAATTCCATCACCTCTCATATTCCTCATGTTAGTAATTTGTGACTTCTGTTTTTTTTTTTTTTTTTTTTCCTGGTTTAACTCATGAGAGGCTTATGAATTTTATTGGTCTCAAAGAACCATATTTGGCTACTTATGAATTTTCTTTTCTTTCTTTCTTTTTTTTTTTGTGAGACGGAGTCTCGCTCTGTCACCCAGGCTGGAGTGCAGTGGTGCGATTTCGGCTCATGGCAAGCTCCACCTCCCAGGTTCATGCCATTCTCCTGCCTCAGCCTTCCAAGCAGCTGGGACTACAGGTGCCCACCACCACGCCCAGCTAATTTCCTCTCTAAAATTTCTGTTTTCTTTTTCACTGATTTCTACTCTTTAGTGTTTCTTTATTTCTGCTTATTTTGGGTTTGATTACTTTCTCATTTTTCTGTTTTCCTAAGATAAGGGTTGAGGTCACTGATTTGAGATCTTTCCTAATATAAGTTTTTAGTGCCATAAGTTTTCTTCTGTGTATTACTTTTGCTGCTGCCTGCAAATTTTGAGATTTTGTGTTTTTATATTCATTCATTTCAAAATACTTTCAATTTTCCTTTTAATTTCTTCTTTGACCAGTAAGTAATGTAGAAGTGGGTTATTTCATTTCCAAATACCAGAGGATACCTTTCTGTCATTGATTTCTAGTTTAATTCCATCATTGTCAGATAATATACTTTGCATGATTTGAATCTTTTAAAAGTTATTGAGATTTGTTTTGTGGCCCAGAACACAATCTATCTTGGTAAATCTTCAATGTGCACTAGAAAATGATGTGTATTTTAGTGCTAGTAGGTGAAGTGTTTTATAAACATCAATTAGGTCAGGATGATGGATAGTATTGTCCAAGTTTGTCATATCCTTACAGATTTTCTGTATATTGAGAGGGGTGTTGAAGACATTTCTGACTGTAGTTGAGAATCTGTATATTTTTCTTTACAATTCTATCAGCTTTTGCTTCATGTATTCTGAAGCTCTTTTGTTTAGTGCATACCCATTTGGGATTGTCTTCTTGGTGAATTTACTCTTTCATCATTATGTAATGTCTGCCTTTCTTCCTGGTAATTTTCCTTGCTCTCACTTCAGTGTTTTTGTTTTATTGAGGTAAAATTCACAAAACATCAATTATTTAAAAGTGTACAATTCAGTGGCATTCAGTACAGTATTGTGCAGCCATCACCTCTATCAAGTTCCAACACATTTTCATCATCCCCAGAGGGGACCCATTAAGTACTTGTTCCAAATTCCCCACACTTCAGCTTCTGGCAACCAGTGATACGCTTTTCTTTCTCTATGGATTTGCCTACTTTTGATATTTCATATTACTGGAATCATACAATATGTGACCTCTTGTGCCTGGCTCGTTTCACACAGCATAATGTTTTCAAGGTTTATCCATGTCGTACCATTTATCAGTACTTCGTTTCTATGGCTGAATAATAGTCCATTGCACAGATACCTCAGATTTTGATTATCCATTTACCCAGTGATGGACATGTGGGCTATTCTGACCTTTTAACTATTGTTAATACGGCTGCTCTATGAACTCAGGTTTATTTTTGCTGCTTGCCTATCTCAGATTGTTTCTCTTTTATGGACTTCAATATCCTCATCTGCTTCAAAGTCTGTCCTCTGTGCCACTTTACCATGACTGTCCTCCCTTCACAAGGCACCAGGCTTCACTATGGCCTGATCATCGCCCCCTCAACCCCAAATCTCTACAACCTACATGCAGGCCAGGGAAGGGCTCCCTCCTCCAGTGGAGTGGAACTTGGTGTGTCACACTAAGGCCGTGTCATCCAGGAAATAACTGATGAAAGAGGAGCCTCATTAAGCCAAGTAAATCTTTAGCTTTATGGTCTTTTAAGCAATGTGATAACAGAGTGAAAATTCCACACACGTCTGTGAGCAGCTGTTTTGACCCTTTTGGACTCAAATTCCATAAAATCTGTTTTTCAGAGCTGCTTCCACTTTTCCAATTCCAGATCTTCACTTCAGGCTCTCTCAAACCCCCATGAAATGGCAGCGGACTCGTCATGCAGCCTGGTGCCATTGTTCTTGATTTGCCCCAAGGTGCACAGTTTTACCCAACATTGATTTTGTGCTATCAGTGCAAATGTCAACAAAATGAAGGAAAATAGATTTCATTATGCTAATAAGTTTGACCTCCCAGACCCCCAGTTTCCCTGGACTAAACTCTGTAAACTAGAATGAAGCATCTCAAAGCCAGTGACAGGACTGTTCTCTCAAAATCTTAGCATGTCTTGGATGCCTCTTCCATTTTGTGCTCCAGACATCTCATTTATTTTACCCTAGACCTGGCCCTGCGCAGGAGAGGAAGTCAGAGAATACTGTGAAGCCATGTGCACATACTCTTATGCTGAGCTGCAAAGCAGGTTATCTGAGTGGGTTCTCTGGAGGCAGGACTTTCTATAGTGTCCCATATATGGACCTGGTGGAGAAGCCTGGTGTGAATGCAGGCAGTTTTCAGTTGATGGGAAGTGCCAAGGCAGAGGTCAAAGAGCTCAGGACAAGAGCTGTAGACCATATTTGAGAAAAAGACAGATGCAGAGTTCCAAGGCTAGCCCAAATCAACCAGGCCTGCCCAAGAAGCTACGCCCACGCTTCTGGCCTTGCCTGAGATAGACCATGGCAGACCCAGGTTCATATCCTGACTGTGACAAGCACCATCCATGTTGACCCAGACAAGCAGCTTACCAATTGTCCCCACCTCCCCAAGTTCAGGTGGCTCATCTATGTCTTTGGATAACCACCTTCGTGGAGTGGCTGTGGCCACTGAAAGAGCTAACCTACATATCATAGGAGGCACGGTGCTCACACTCCAGCTACAGGAGGGGCCAGCACAGTGCTTCTCCAGGAGAGCTCAGAAACAGGAAGAACAGTTGCTGGGCCTCAGGCAGTGCACGGGTTGGCCAGGGTTTCCCAGAGGGTGGCAAGCCAACTCCTGGGGATGTTTGAGATGGTTTTATGTGATATACAGATGAAACAGTTTTCATTTTAGTAATTGTTTTTAAATGCATATTAGAAAAAATATAAAGAGCCCATTAAAAGCTGCAATTTACATTTTAGGATGAGGTTAAGTGAAAGCAAGTTGATAAAATATAAAAATATGGAACATGAAGTAACTAACACACGTGGCAAAGATTGTGACAGTGGTGAAT
Source organism: Piliocolobus tephrosceles (assembly GCF_002776525.5). Lineage (NCBI taxonomy): Eukaryota > Metazoa > Chordata > Mammalia > Primates > Cercopithecidae > Piliocolobus > Piliocolobus tephrosceles. The sequence goes on along the minus strand of NC_045444.1, from coordinate 2,279,025 downwards.
AGAGTGACAGATGGTCCCGGGAATGCCCTGGACATTCCTGTTTTTTGTGTGTTGAAAGTCCCATGTCCCAGGAACCCTCTCAGTCCAGGGGAAACCAGGATGATTGGTCACTTACGTGTGAATGCCTGATGTTTGAGAAATGAACTCGGGCATTAGACTCAAACAGACCTGTTCAAATCCTGGTCCAGCATCTACTAGCTGCAAGACTTGCTGGCACTTTGTAAGCACCTAACATGTTCTGATAAAGAGTACCAAATGGAGAAACCTACATTAAGTTCCTAGTAGGAAACCAAGAGGAACATAGTGAGTGCTTAATCAGTTCAGCATTCATTTGACAAATATGTGAGCACCAACTGCATGGTAGACAGTGTGCTGGGTGCCCAGATGCTGCAATCAATGAGCTTATAGGACTGAGGAAGACAGTTAAACAAGTAATGATTGCAAAAGGGGACAGGCTGATGTTGGGGTGCTCAGAGGGACGTCTGGGGAAGTGACATGTGACCTGACCCCAAACCAAGGACCCTAGAGGTAATAACTTGGAGAACCTAGTTCTTGGCAGAATGAGGAAAGGCCCAGTCATGAGGGAGAGCTGTAGAACATGCCGTGGAAGCCCTAGAGGGTCTGGGTTCTGTTTTCAAGGCAATGGGAAGCCACTGAGGAAGTTCAAGCAGAGGAGGATGATGGCCTATCTCTGGCTATAGATTTGAAAATGGATTGGACTGGCTGAATGCAGGGAGACCAATGGGAAGGTAACTGCAGTAGCTCAGGCCAGATGCTGACTTGCTCAAGGGATGTAGCTGCAGAGATAAGGAGATATTTCGGAGACAGACTTAGTGGGATTTGAAGACTGGTCAGACAGGGGAGGAGAAACAGTCAGTTCGGACAGTTCACTGAGATAGGCCACTGAGAAGTAGCAATTTTGGCAAGTGGAGGGGACCGGGGCTTTGGCAGAAGACTTTTAAGTTTGGCTTAAGATATACTGAGTCTAAGGTGCTTTTGTGAAATCCAAATGGAACTCGGAATGGGAATCCAGACAGAGATCTGGGTAACAGGGATTTTGGAGGCACCAGCACATGGATGGATTTGAAGCTTCAGGAGCGTGGGAATGAGAACAGGTGGGACCGAGAATGAGGGTCCCTAGCTTTGAAGGAACGGGCAGAAGAGGAAAGTCGGACAAAGGAGACCAAGTAGTGGTCAGACTGGCAGAGTAACCGGGAAAAGCTGGTGTTAAACCACACGTAGGAGGCTATTTTACCAAACAGTGCCCTGCCCTGTGCCCACCTTTTGAACTCAGACACACCCGAGTGATTTTTTCTGGCCAGTAAAGTGCAAGCAACTGTGATGTGTGTCACTTGTAGGCAAAAATGTGACAAGCCCAAGTGTCATTTCTTGTCTCTGAGATCATAAATACATGTTAAATCTCTTGGCATGCGTCTCTACGTGGCCTTGAGCAGAAAGCCCTCTTGTTACTTGCAATGGAAACGTGGCGTGAGAAATGAACTTCGGTGTAAGCAGAGCTGGCTCTGTGGATGTCTGGCACTGAGAAGGGTCCTGGGTTTGGTTTAATGCTCTGCTGTCACCATCTTGAAATCCTCAGTAATTTTTTAATAGGACTCTGCATTTTCATTTTGCAGTAGGCCCTGCAAATGATGCTGTTGGCCCTTGTATGCCACTGAGATTTTCTAGGTTGTGACTACAGTGTAATCTACCCTGTCCTAGCCAATAAACCAAGAAAAGAGGGGTAGTTGAAAAGAGGACATCAGGTGCTGTCATGAGGCCGGGCCAAGAAGCCCTGACTCCTGTGGCTGTACTCAGGACAGAGGGTAACCCATTCAGGAAGTGTGGCTGTGAAAGAGAGAACACGGAGGACACCAGAGGGAGCCGTGAGAAAAAGAACTTTATTTATTTATTTTTTATTTTATTTTATTTTATTTATTTTTATTTTTTTTATTATACTTTAAGTTCTAGGGTACATGTGCATAACGTGCAGGTTTGTTACATATGTAACTTGTGCCATGTTGGTGTGTTGCACCCATCAACTCGTCAGCACCCATCAATTCATCATTTATATCAGGTATAACTCCCCAATGCAATCCCTCCCCCCTCCCCCCTCCCCCTCCCCATGATAGGCCCCGGTGTGTGATGTTCCCCTTCCCGAGTCCAAGTGATCTCATTGTTCAGTTCCCACCTATGAGTGTGAACATGCGGTGTTTGGTTTTCTGTTCTTGTGATAGTTTGCTAAGAATGATGGTTTCCAGCTGCGTCCAAATCAACCCAAATGTCCATCAGTGACAGACTGGATTAAGAAAATGTGGCACATATACACCATGGAATACTATGCAGCCATAAAAAAGGATGAGTTTGCATCCTTTGTAGAGAAAGAGAACTTTCTACTGCCCATCTTAAAGGGGGAAACATTTGGAAAGGTTTCGGTTTTATAGGGAAGCGGTGTTTAGGGGGCACAGCATAAAGATACAGGAGACAGAAAGAAGGTCCACAGAGTAAGTCCCATAGAATGGAGATGGGCAGGGACCTGGGGTACGACTTGTGGAATGAGCACATCCGTTTGCACAGAGACGGGCAGGGACCTGGGGTACGACTTGTGGAATGAGCACATCCGTTTGCACAGAGACGGGCAGGGACCTGGGGTACGACTTGTGGAATGAGCACATCCGTTTGCACAGGGAGGGAGGAGGAAATGTGGGCGCAGACACAGGGCTGCTGAGAGTGCTCCCGCCTGATGCTTTCTGCTTTCATCTGCAAGGTAGACATGAGGCCATTTGCTTAGAGTGTGAGGGGCCCTGAGGAGGGACAGAGTGGAGACTATGAGACAGCCGCCATGGAGCCCTGGAGTACAAACAGACCAGGCAGCAGGGTCCTGGAGGTGAGGCGGACCCAAGAAATTGTGACCAGGAATCCGCTCTGTGGGTGCTTTCCCTCCTGCAGCTGAGGCCAGGCCCTCAGAGATGGTGGCTGGATCTCTCTAGTGATGGTGATTCGCCAGATGGCTGGGAAGAAGGCAAAGAAATGAAGATTGGCTAAGAACAGACCACCACCACCACCGTAAATAACGGCAAGAGCTCACACTCCAGACATTTGTTGGCACTTTTATAAGCACTCTGCAGTATTCACTCATTTAACTTCCCACACCGTGAGGAAGTACTAGAATCATCCCCATTTTACAAGGGTAAGGCAGAGGGATTGGTGGATGAGGTTCCAATAAGGTGTAGTGTGTTGTAATTCAGGACTAATTCATATAAAACGGCTGGCCTAAAAGTGTTGTGTGCTTCAATCTTTGAGGCAGAGAACTTTGTATGTTTCGAAGGCTTCACTGAACATGCATTTCTTGAGCGTCTATTACTCACCAACGATAAGAGGAGTTGCCAGCTGCCCCAGACGGCTCCCTCTTTCTTTGCCCACTCCATCCCAACCACTCCTTGGCCTGACATTCCCAACGTTAGTCCGCCGAGCAAGGCTTCCAACCCGAGAATCCCTGGGAGATCAATGAGTACATTTTTTTTTGAGACAGGGTCTCACTCCCTTGCCCAGGCTTCAGTGCCGTGGATTACAGCTCACTGCAGCCTCGACCTCCTGGACTCAAGCGATCCTCCCAGCCTCCTGAGTAGCTGGGAATACAGGTGCTCACCAGCACGCCTGGCTAATTTTTGTTTTTGTTTTTTTGTAGAGACAGGGTTTCACCATGTTGCCCAGGCTGGTCTCAAACTCCTGGGCTCAAGCAATCCACCCACCTTGGCCTCCCCAAAGTGCTGGGATTACAGGTGTGAGCCATCATGCATGGCTGAGCACATGAAACTGCATGCAAAAATGCCATGCTTCCATATATGCAAGAGATCCTAACCTGGAACAAGATTAAGAATCAGCAGCAAACCAAGTGAGAGTTTCCAGGGAGACGGTGCAGCTTCCCCGTGAGTACCTATGAATTCACCACCTAGATGGTACTCAGAGCTCTTGAGGGGACAGCACAAGGTAAACGGAAAGATCATTCCAAGGTAAAGGGTATTGGCTACAACCCAGGCAAGAGGAAGGGCTATTTCAGTCCCTCAGGAACCCTGAAGGATGGCAGAAGCCCCTTCCAGATACATGTTAGGATTTTCTTCTCTTTTGGGAAGGCACTTCTGGAGCCACGAGGATTTGAACAGATTAACTTCTCCTGCAGAAATTCTGGATGCAGGTTGGAAAGGCCTTGGGGACATGGCACATTCAGACGACTCTTTGCTGCAAGTGTAGTTTAAGGGAGCCGAGACAAGCCGTGCTGAGAGAAAACTACCAAAAGAAGAGCAGTGAGACAGTGTCCTGGACGCTCACACTCGAATTTCCATCCCTAGCGGTGTGACCTAGGGCAAGTTCCTGTCCCCTTCATGACCTGTTTCCTCATCTACACACTGAGGGGCTGGGACCGGTAATCTTGAAAATCAATTCCTACCCTAACATCATGATTTGCTAGCTTGAGAGCATGTGCTGTTATCTCTGCCTGGTGCACTTCAAGTCTGAAGCAGACACCAGCCTGGGCTGCAGAGGGTTCCCTGCTGTACGGGAGGGGGCTGCTCTGCCGCCCCGCTGGTCTCTCCTCAGGACGAGCCTGGGACTCTGAGAACAGTGGGCTGAGTATCTGCTGGGACAAGGCTGGGGCCAGAGACAGATCCCTCTGACTCACCACCCTGCCACCAGACTAATGGCGAGTTCTTTTTCTTGGGCCTGACAATAACCTTGGTGACCTGAGGTCTGCACCCTCTCAGCCCCTCCAGGCCTTTCTTGGTGCTGGCCGCAAAAACCCATTCTGAGTTTCTTTTGTGGCTGCTTTGGTGGCCCAGTATCCACTCCCCTTCCTTCTGGGGAACCACAGCCTGGCCAGGCGCCCTCTAAGGCAGCGCCTGTGGAGACACCATCCACACCCCCTCCACCTCCACCTTCCCGTCTGTCCTTATCTTTCCAATGAGTTGTTTTTGCTCCTTATTGGTGGCTTTCATGACTTACCGCCAACAGATTCCTTTTAGAAGAGCTCCTGGTACAGTGATTGAATCTGGGTTCCAGCCCCCCTCCATACATCTCCAAAGAGCAGAGAAAAGCTCCTCAGTCTTTTTTTTATTTGAGACGGAGTCTCGCTCTGTGGCCCGGGCTGGAGTGCAGTGGCCGGATCTCAGCTCACTGCAAGCTCCGCCTCCCGGGTTCACACCATTCTCCTGCCTCAGCCTCCCGAGTAGCTGGGACTACAGGCGCCGCCACCTCGCCCGGCTAGTTTTTTTGTATTTTTAGTAGAGACGGGGTTTCATCGTGTTAGCCAGGATGGTCTCGATCTCCTGACCTCGTGATCCGCCCGTCTCAGCCTCCCAAAGTGCTGGGATTACAGGCTTGAGCCACCGCGCCCGGCCGCTCCTTAGTTTTAATGACCCAATTGGGCCTCTCCCCCAGGCAGAAGACAGAGGGGGGAGGGAAAGAGAAGACTTCCAACTTTTCTCAGAAGCTTTGCCAACACCCATATTGTGCAGTATGACTCTGCCCAGCAGAAGTCCAGAAACCAACCCAGGTGGCACCGGTCCTCACTCGACGGTGCAGTGCAAACCCGGGAAGGCTGGGGACTGGTGGGGGCCAAAGGAAGGAGCAGTCAACACCTGCATCCTCTCTACTACCCGCTGTGACGCATACTTCATGTGCCATTTCGGACAGAAAACCTGAGGTATTAAGTAGCAGAGCCCAGGTCCGATGCCCAAAGCTGTGTTTCTACTGCACCATGCTGCTCCTTGGAATGACCGCTGTGCCTTCCAGGATATGCTGGGGATGACCAATGAGGTTTTCAACCTTTGAAAATGCCCCTACTCTCAAATGTACACCACAAACATTGAAATCAACCTAAAAATGGTGGGGCTGTGTCTGCTCGCTTCCTCAGGTTCCTACCAACAGTGGCTCTGCTCTAACAATTCTGTTGAAGTCAGCATGTAGGAATCACAGTTCCAAGAAACAGAAACAGCGTGCAAAAGCATGAGTGTCTCACGAGTTTTATTTCAATGGAGTTACATCTAGAGTTCTCATTTCAGTGTACAAACAGCTCAGTGCAGTGTTTCTAATACAAGTCATATAAAACGAACACACTAAATGAATAGTGCACTTGATAGAAAAATAAATTACACTTTAAATGCTACTGCAAAGTTTTACACATATAAAAGGTAAACACAAAATAGTGAGACCCTCATAACTACCTATCATATCCAGATAAAGAGATAAAAGGGGCAAAGGGATCTGTGCTATAAAAAAAATCTCTGAAGAGGAGAAATCCTGACGAGTAACTGAATGATCATCTCAAGCCATGTGGTGACATAGGGACTCACAGATCCGGTCTCTCAAAACTGGGAAGGAACCACAGCCCTACCAATGCGTTAACGCAGCCACGTTCAGCTCAGGGCAAATTTCTATAATTCACACAAATTTCCTCATCCTGACGCCTAGTATGTGGGAAGAGTTTCCAACTTTCTTCTGACCGCTGAAGAAGTACAATGTTTAAATTTTTGAGAGGATAAAAAGGACAAATGATACAAAAATGTGTATTCTTCAGTCCGCAGAAGACCCCAGGTTTCCAAGCAACCACATGGCCAAGGGCATGATTAATGAAAACTTGGTGGGAGCTCACAAAGACTCTGAGAGCTGAGACACCCACAACAGCACCTCGTTCAGCTGCCACCTGTGTAAATGAGGTGCAATGTCCAGAAGTGTTGGCTGCCTCCAAGTAACACGTAACACTGCAGACCCTATCTGAGCACCTGCCAGCCTCCGGTTCACGCAGCCACTCTACTGCTCTAGAGTTTCACAGGAGCGGTCAGCAGCTTTGTGAAGGAGACTCTGCAGGAACATGGCTGTGCTCGAGCTGCTGCTGCTGCTGCTGCTGCTGCTGCTGCTGCTGCTGCTGTGCTGTGCCGGCAGAGCTGAGTGGGACAGTATTGACCATCTCTGGTCCTTTACAGAACAAGACTGCTGACTCCTCTCAATGAAAAGACAAAAACTTTGCTTCTCAAGACTCTCAGAAAAATAGCAAGGATTTTTCTCTCTGTGACTGACAAATAATTCTGCTAGCAAGACTTCTGAAGGAATAATGGACTTTTCATTTTGAGGCTTAGCTAAGAGAAGAAGAGGTGCAAGTTTTAGCCAGAAGTGAGAAGCATAAAATAACCAGCAGTCCAGATCCAAGAACCTAAGAACAACTCAGGGCTTTCATCCTTAAATCTCCATAGGATATCTGTGATTGTGCAAAGGCAAAGGCTAGAGACAAATGTTAGGAGACTATAAGAAATATTTTTAAAGTTTTTTTCTTAAAACAATGTATAAATGTTAAGGAAATAAGCACACAAGCAACTGAATCATTCCTCTGTTCAGCAGTGTCTCCTGAAAAGTAGGACTGAAATGACCATGGCATCCTGTGTGTCAAAAGGTGATGCTACTGACACGCCACAAATTAGGTCTCACTGATTAATTTACAAGTTCTCAGGCAAAGTCTAGAGCAGATAACTGAAACCTTCACATCTTATTTTAAACCGCCCTGTCAACTCCCACTTCCCCCACCAGGGCTATGAAATGGACTGACTTGAGGTTCCTCTCCTGTCTGCCCTCCCCTCAGGGAGGCTGCCCCTTCTCCTCCCCGCCACCCCACCGTGATCTGAGGCCTGCACACAGCAAACCCTCAGGAGTGCCCCGGCTGCCCCTTCTCCTCCCCGCCACCCCGCCGTGATCTGAGGCCTGCACACAGCAAACCCTCAGGAGTGCCCCGGCTGCCCTTCTCTGACCTCAGCCCAGTCTCACCAGCCTGCTTCTCGTCCACTATCATCTCCAACCTCTCTCTTTGCCAGCATCCTTGATGGGTTCACACATGCTTCTCTCTTCTCAAGAGACAGACATCTCCTCTTCCCTACTGCCACATTCACAGACCTCCTCAGCCCTGCCTCTCCCCACCACACTGTTCTCGGGGGAGCAGAACAGGAAGAGTGGTTACAGCAGCTCTGGGCATGGCGGCGGCAGCAGCTATGACAGGAAACCAATCCCTGACCGTCATCTCATCTGCCGGGGCCAATTCAGCACTCAAGTATTAACTTCTGTGTTTACCACTTTGTCAGGGCATGAGACAGAATTTCCTCTTGAGATTCAAGTGAATTTTAACGAAGTCCCTATCAATATTCTAACTGTCAAGAATATGGGTATCCAAAGACATAAGGTCACAGAATATGTCCAACTACCTAATTCCTAAATTTTAGGAAGTTTAAAACAAGAATGTTGTCACCTCCTGAACTGGATGAGAAACTTAGGTCTTCCAAGCCATAATGCCTCAGCTGCTCTGTGGTGGCCTAGCAGCACAACTGTAACCCTGCAGGACATCTACGGTTGCCAAGACACTGAAAATCTGATGCTCATTCCATCATGTCTTGGGTCAAGATCCTGGTTCTAGGTGTCACTTTCAGCTTTGAGAAAATATGTCCTATAATTAAGAACTGGCAAGAGCCCCACCAGTGAAACTCAGAAGCTTAGCATAATGGCTAAGGGGAGGCAGCCAGCAAGAAGTGTTGACTTTCCTTCTGCAGAAGTGTTTTGCGCAAAAGTGGGTTCCAATCACTACAGCTCCCTGGGAAACGGTGCAAGATTAAAATTCCTGAGCTTTCCAGTCAGATACCAGTGTGTGTTTGCCTGGACACATGATGATGTTATCAGGAGCCCAGGAAAGTCCGATCCATGAAGTTTTAAAGATGGTAAGACTGGATGTTTTTTATGCTAAGCAGCACAAATTAGTGCTTAATTATATACATATTGCAAGACAGAAAACTAGAAAGCAAATTCCAGGAGGTATAGCTTAAGATCGGTTTTCCGTAACAAGGGATTAACAACTTTACCAATATGGTTTCCACATCGTCCTTCTTCCCCACGGCAACTGAGGTTTACCTTGTTCATTCGAAAATTATAAAGCTAAATAGTGTTATTTCTGGGTCTTAGAATTACAGATGGACATTGCCATACTTTATTTTTCTGTGTGGAGTATACATTAACATCCAGAATTTCTTTGTACAGGCCCAAAGGGATGGGGGAATTCTAGAGATCTCTTTTAAACGAACACAGAGTTCCTAGTGCAATGCAGGTTCTTTCAGTATGCTGTGTATAGCTTCATACATGGTACGTATTTAAGAAACAACACCCCTTTACCCCTGTTCCTATTCCCTATTTTGGTCCTGGCATATTTGTTTTATTTTTTTTCTAGTTTGAAAGCTCTAAATTTATTCAGCTTATACTGAAAGGAAATGAAGTCTATGTCCAAATAGGAACCAATGTGGAGTACTGCTGTGCTGCGCCTTCGAGACCTGAGACTACAGCGGCCGGCATTCCCCACTGGACTTAGGGAGGAGTGCAGGTGCCTGCGGTAAATGCCCCAGGGTCTCTTGAACAGTAACCCGCCCCACTGAAAAGTTACGGGATACGTGTGCAGTGCCTGTGACTGCTTCCTGTGGAAAGGCAGGCTGAAAAAAATGACAGGATTTTATTTGATTTCTCTGTAGTTCTCAGGGTTTATCTTGATGTAAACTTGAAATATTAACATAGCCAGTACAATAAGAAATCAAAAGAATGGGAGACATTTAAAAACTCTCTATATTCTAAACTTCTCTTTAGTATTGTAATAATTGTAAAAAAAAAAAGTTGGCCCTAAGTCTGCCTTTATAGTGTCCACATTAATTTCCTAAATTCTCAATTTCTAGTAAGTCAGGGAAAAGTGCAATTTCTCTAACAGGCAGCCAGATCAAGGATGCTCACCCTGGCATTAGATGGAAATAGCTTTCAAAAGGCTGTTGACTACCAGAAGCAGCCTTGTTACGAAGTTATGAACAAACAGAACCGCTAGGTGGAGCCAAGAGTTTGAAGGAAACCCCAGAAAAAGACATTCCCTTGTTTCGGGAATTTTTAACATTTATAAAAGTATAGAAAGTCAAAGACCAAACACGCTCGTTTGGGCAGCTATGCAGTGTGATTAAACCTTTCCAGTTGGACGGAAAATACAGCTGTCTTTTTTACAGAGTTGAAGTCAAATCTACGTGGAGCTTTTTTTTAACCTACAAGTAATGGACAAGCTCCTGAATCCAACATATTCTAGCTGAAATGGATCCCAGGACGGAATGCTGGAGAGAACTGTGTATTCCAGTTACAGGCCCTTAGAGCTCAGTGGTCAGTAAACATTTTTGCTTCAGGACAGCTTCTTCTGCCAAAGTGGGAGCAGAGCTGAAAGGAAGAGAGAATGGGTTACTCAGGGAACCCCTGGGGTTTGGGGGAGGACGTTCATGTCTCTATTAGTGCCATATAGAGCATTTTGAGGGTACAGCAGATTACAGACCTAAGTCAATATGTAGTAACACCTAACCTGGCAATGCGATATTCTATAGAAGGGAAATTTCTGGATAAACACTGCTTATTTCATTTTGAAATAAAATATAAAGATAGCACGATTTTCCCCTTTCTTAACAAATATGCCAAACACACTTAACCATTTCTTAATGAGTCAGGGTTAGTATGAGTATCAGGAACAGTGCTGTGCTGAGCACAAGGGCAACACACTCAGGAGATAGCAAGGGAAGCAGGCTGTTCTCTGCTGCTGCTTCTCTGTGTGTGTGTGTGTGTGTATATATATATATATATATTTTTTTTTTTTTTGTGAGACAGGGTCTTGCTCTGTCGCTCTGTCGCCCAGGCTAGAGAGTGCAGTTGCATGATCACGGCTCACTGCAGCCTCAACATGCCAGGCTCAAATGATTCTTCCACCTCAGCCTCCCAAAAGTAGAAGTAGCTGGGACTACAGGCCTGCGCCACCACACCCGGCTAATTTTTGTATTTTTTTGTAGAGATGGGGTTTCACCATGTTGCCCAGGCTGGTCTCAAAACTCTTGGGCTCAAGCCATCTGCCCTCCTCAGCCTCCCAAAGTGCCACAATTACAGGCGTGAGTCACTGCACCCAGCGCTTTACATATTCCTAGATGGCTGTGTCTGTGTTCCTGCACCAGTTAATCTATTTTGTTAGAGCTGTGTGAAAAAAAGAGATGGGTTCTGCATGAAGGCTCATGAGTTTCTGCTACCAGTGAGCTGCATGAGTTTAAATGCAAGGACGTAATGACATCTAATTTGGTTTCATAAAAACTTAAAACAGGCTGGGTCCTAAGGAGGCTCACACCCGCAATCCCAGCTCTTAGGGAGGCGGGAGAATCGACTGAGACCAGGAGTTTGGGACCAGTCTGGGCAACAAAGTGAGATGACGTATTTACAAATATATATGTGTAATTAGCCAGGTGTGGGTAGTATATGCCTATAGTTCCAGCTACTTAGGAAGCTGAGGCAGGAGGATTGTTTCAGCCCAGGAGATGCAGGTTGCAGTCAGCTATGATCATGACACTGCACTCTGGCCCAGGTGATGGACAGAGATACTGCCTCTAAAAAAGTTTAAAACGTAAAACGATATCACAGTACATAATACCGAGGACATAATTTAAAATGTCGGAAGTGGTAACAAGATTTGTAAATGAAATGGCAGTCACCCGTACCATTCTATTCCTACTTCAAGGGACATCAACTGGTTCTTTTCCTGGTATTTTCCTTCACTTTTCCGTGTACCTGTTTCTCAAAGTGTGGTCTCTAGAATTTGCGAGAAATGCAAATTCTTAGACCCCACCTCAGATATACTGAATCAGACTATGAGGGTGGGGCCCAGCAGCCAATGTTTAAACAAACCTGCCTTCAGAGATTCTGCCTCATAACCCCCAAAGTTCTAACTGTTCTGGGTGACGTGTTGACACAATGACTTCCTCCTGTGGACTATGAAGGCTTACCCTTCTTCCACCCTCTCCCCAGTCCCACAATCCTGCCTTCTTATCTTTTCAGCACAGCTATATGACCAATTTTGATCATGTTAAAATTCATTGTTGTAATTATGTAAATATTTTCACAACTATCAGTATATTTCATGTTTTATACAACTTTTATTTTCCCTGGACTGAATAACTGTTGTTGTGATGGCTTAGTGGGTATTTGTGGTGGCGGTTGTTTTTTTAAGAAGCGAGGTCTCAACATGTTGCCCAGGCTGGTCTTGAACGCCTGGTCTTAAGCGATCTCCTTGCCTCAGCCTCCTGAGTACTTCTCAGTTTTCTATACAAATCTCTCATCTATCCGTAACCTCTCAGGTAAACCATGGACCTCTGCTCAGTACATTCAGACATACAATTTTTTTAAAAAACTGGAGGGTGGGGAACCTGTGTTTTTCTTGGCAAAATCCTTTCTACAACTCTGTATCTTCCTTTCTGAATCTGGACAGGATCCTTTCTAGACCCACTGGGCAGTTACCATCTTGGAACTTCCCTTCACTTTTCTCTGGGTAAATCCCTGCACCTCTCTACTGCTTCCTGGGTCCCATGACTTCTTTTTAGGATAAAAAAGAGGAACATATCTTCCAGTTTAGATGGAACACATCTTCCAGTAGCTTCCTGAGGAAGGCTACATGGAAAGTATATATTTTAGGAAAACTGTATGTCTAAAAATGTATTCTAATCTCACACTTCACTGATAGTTTGGGAAAACTCTAAGTGAGAAATTATTGCCCTCCAGAATTCAGAAAGCACACTACTCCATTATCTCCAGCTGTCAGTAAAGTCTGCTGCCATTCTGATTACCAATCCTTTGTACGTACTCTGTTTTTCCCCTTTGCTGGAGACTTACATCCTCTCTTCACTTTGACCTCCTAAAGATTCACGATGCTCCTTGGTGTAGTCTATTTTCATTCTCTGTTGGGAACTCAGTAGACCTCTTTAATCTAGAAACTCAAGTCCTCTGTTCTGAGAACGTCTGATTCCTTTCTTTGACAATTTCCTCCTTCCACTGACTGTTCTTTCTAGATCTTCTATGATTCATATATTGGACTTCCTAGGCCAATCCTCCAATTTTCTTTTCTCTCCCAGTTTTCATCTTTCTATTCTATATTTTTTGGGAGATTGTCTCAATTTTATCTTTTATACACTCTCTGGATTTCATTTTTAACATAGTTAATGATTTCTAAAAATGCTTCCCTGTTTTTTTTTTTAAGTTTCCTGTTATTGCATGGATACAGTATCTTCTCTCTAAATTCAGTTACCTTTTCTTTTGTTATTTACATTGCCTTTTTTTTTTTCCTACTTCTATTTGTCAAAATTCACATTGCCTTTATTTCCTTCTTTTTCAGTTTACCTGTTCTGGTCTTTCCTCACATATCTGACCATCGTTAGCTCTCTTTGTATTTAAAAGAAAAGCTCTGGAATGTCTCTGGGACCTGTGTGTATATGGGCAAAACTCATCAACGAATGGGCTCCCTGGTGATTATTTGGCAGATTCCTGGCAATTTCATCAGAGGATCCACAAATGTATGTGCAGGCCTTTTTCTCTTTGGTTGGTTGGTTTCTGCAGAGAATAAGCCTCTTACTTTTTCAACTCAGACATTTATACTTAGCTAACACCATTCATGAAACTGAGAAAAGAAGGAACGTTGGAAATTTCACCCTTCAGTGTGTGGACTTTGAGTTAGTCTTCCCGTGTTCAGTCTGGAGCCTTACTCCAAATGGAAATTCCCAGATCCAGAGCCTCTCTGGCCTGGCTCCTCCCAAGAGAAAACTTCAGAATTATGCTAAAATGAGCAAGGGTGGTGGGATGGCAGATGGGTGAAATGGGCATAAATACTTTCAACCAATCCCCATATTCTCAGCCCCACCTTGTATCCCATCTTCACAAATATCTGGTACCTACAATTTCGCTGCCTTTTCAGGGTTCTGCAATGTGAACTGACTTGCTTTTTATTTTCTGTTTCTACTCCCTCCCCTATTCAGGCTTAGATTTTAGTTTACTCCACTCTGCTAAACTGGTTACCACTTATCATTTAGCTGCTTCCCAAAACTTGTTGAGATCTCTTAATTGCTGATGTCTCCTCTCCTGTTCTTTGTCCTCATGATTTATTTGATGCCTTTGAAACACACTCACACACAGAAAACACTGCAAAGTAAATCTAAATCTGTGGAGATGGGACCCAGTCATCATTTTTAAAAATTACCGTGACATCTGTACATTAAAGCACATAAGGCATGAGTCTACAGCTTGAACAACTTTTTGCAAATTGAATACACCTCTGTAATCAGCATGTAGAATATGAAACAGAACACTACTAGCACTCCCAAAGCTTCTTTTGGGCTCTCTTTTATTCATCAGCACATCAAGGGTAACCATTATAGAGTTGTGCTTCTGTTTGAACTTGATTTTGTTTATCCTTATTACAGTGCAGAAACTGCAAGATGACCCCCAAAGATCTCCATCTCCAGCCATTCACACTCCTATGTAATCTCTAGCCCTTGGGTGTGGAAAGGACTTGTGACTTGTTTTAACCAACAACAGAATACAGCAAAGGTAAAAGGATGTCATTTCTGTGATTAGACTATATGAGATTGTGATTTCTGTCTTGCTAGCAGACTCTACTGCGTTCTCAGTTTGCATGCTGGAATAAAGTAAGCAACTACTTGGGAGAGGCCCATGTAGTAAGGACTGAGGGCAGCTTCTTACCAATCACCAGCTAGGAACTGAGTTCCTTAGTCTAACAGGTCTTCAGATCCTGAATCCTGCCAAGAGCCCTGGCTGGTGCCCCTTCTTCCATCGAGCCTTCAGATGAAAACCTGGCCTTCACCAATATTTGACTGTAGCCTGTGAGAGACCCTGAAGCAGAGAACCCAGCTCAGCCACATCTAGATTCCTGAGCCACAGAAAATGAGATTATAGTGTGTATTGCTGGAAGCTGCTAAGTTTGTGGTAAGTTGTTGCACAGAAGCAGAGAATTAATACAATTATGTTTATGTGATTCATCTACACTGCTGTATTTTAGTTGTTATTAATTTTCACTGTTCTAATATTTAGTCAACTGCTAATGTGCATTTGGAAGGTTTTCGGTTTGGACTATTATGAATATAGGTGCTATAAAAATTCCTGTACATGTGTTTTGATGGACATATATTCATATTTCCATTGGGTATGTACATAAAGATAGAATCACTGAATCACTGGGTATGTTCAGCTTTAGTAGATATTGCCAAACCTATTTCCAATGTGATTACTCCAGTTTACAGAGTTTCAGTTGCCCCATATCTTCACCAACACTTGGTACTGTGTATCTTTCATTTTAGCCATTCTGGTGATGATGTAGCACTGTCACATGGTAGTTTGAATTTACATTCCCCAAGACTAATCAAGTTGCATACTGTCTAGAATGCTTACCGGCCATTTGGGTATCAGTTTGTGAACTGCCTATTCAAGCTTTTTGCCCATTTTTCTGTTATGCTATCTTTACCTTACTTATTTGGAAGAGCTCTTTATAAGTTCTAGATATGAGTGGGTCCTTTGCCACACAAAGTTAAGACTGGGGTTGGGGAGGAAGGAGAACGGAAGGCGTGAGAGAGGGAGACAGAGACAGAAGGAGGGATGGAGAACAAATGTTTTCTCCTATTCCTGGCTTCCCCTTCCATAATATCTTGAAATTACATCTTTTGATGAACAAAATTTCTTGATGTAATCCAAGTGATTTTTTTCCTGTAAGACTAAAGCTCCTTGTGAGCTGTTTAAAAAAATCTTTGTCTATTCTAAGGTCAGAAGTAAGTTCACTCATATTTTCTTCTATAAGTTTATTATCTGATGTTTCATATTTAGATCTGTAATCCATCCAGAATAGATTTTTGTGAATGGTATGGAGTTGGGTCAAGATTGTTTTTTTCCCACAGGGACAACTAATCTGTCCAGCTGATTTACTAAAAGACCATTCTTTCCTCACAGCATTGCACCATCACTTTTTTCATAAACCAGAAAACTGTATTACACATGAGTTTGTTTCTAGACTCTATTCTGTTCCACTGATCTGTCATTTTTATCTCTTTAAGCCCTTTATTACTCCTTTCCATGAGTTTTAAGAAGAAACAGAGATAAGTTCTGCTTTCATCTGCAATTTTTAATTTGAAAGTCCTTAAGAGCTCACATTTTATTGTGTAAATTCAATTAATTCAATTACAAAGCATGACCATCAGGTTCTCTGCATGCAGCTCTATTTTTACAGTGATAATTAGTAGGCATACAAATGCTTAGAAAAATAATCCATTACATTTGTATAAAGTGCTCTCTTACTACATGTAAGCTTCCCAAATACAGGTCTCTCATCTGTCTTGTTCACTGTTATCTTCAGTGTCAGATATCAGTCAATGCCTGGTCCATCATGGACATTCAATAAGTGTTTGCTGAGTGAGTAATACGCTACTTTAAACACTGTGAGAACAATTTTTAAATTAAACTGAGTATCTTTCAAGTTAATAATCTCTAATAATTCCCCCCACCTTTCTCTAATTAGGAAAGCATATATTTCAGCTGACCCACATTTTCAAGAGGATATGTGAAATGGGGGATATAATCAGAAAAAAAGGTCTGAGGTAGAAGTGAAGGCAATTCTAAATCTTTGTAAAACAGGTGCAGTTATGGTTCTAGCAATCAAAAGTTGAAGAACCAGATGCTGAACGAAAAGCTCTAGTTTTTGAGTCTAGTTTCTGTTTGTAGCAAGCAATGCATTGAAATGAGCTCACAATATGTGTCGGTAAAGGCATCTCAGGGCTCTCACCCTGGGAGTATCCTCCCTTACCCATTGGTACTGCACCTCTTCCCCTGTGTTGACGGGCACCATCATTCATCACTATTACAGTAGGCATGAGCATAATAGTAAAGCATCAAAGGAAACAATACAAACTGATTTTAAAACAAATATTAAAATTTAAAGATAAGCCTGTTAATATCTTCAGCAAAGACTTGATAAAGAAATGCTAATACCATCTACTTCATAATTTTGTAGAAAATTGCTACCGACAAGAAAAAGCCACTACACTAAGTAACAAACAGAAAAAAGATTTATCCAATTTCAATACAGCTCAGTTAGGGAAGAATCAACATTGCTGCTTTAGAGATAATAAGTTTTATTATTTTTTTCCTCCTAATAGATTCCTAAGAACTGCAATTGAGAAATAATTTTCTCACCTGGTCACAGCATCTACCAAGAAGGGCGCTGGGGGAGAGATCAGTGAGACTCCATCTTTATTACCATATCCCTCCTTCCCTGCCGAAAGCACTTCACATCCCGCAAGTCCATTAGACATGGCACCACTCTGCTGTGGGAGATACAGACACATCTAAATACAGAGGTAACAATACCTGCCTGGTCAGCACTTCAGCTCCAAATCAAGCTTCACTAATGAATATGAGAGTGAGTAAGACAGTTTCGATAATTATGACTGTTTTGTTTTGTTAACTATTCTTCATCTCAGACTTTCACTTTTGTTTCTGCCAGGATCCTGACAAACACTTACAACCAGAAAGGGTAAGCCACTAGCTTGAAGCCATTAAGTTCAGTTAACAAGGTTTTGATAACCACCCTCACATTTTTAAGGAAAAACAAAGAACCTAGTAATCCTTTAGGCCTTACCCTGAGAGGGTAACCAGAAGAAAAATCACAGATAACAGGAACTTACCGGAACAATCCACCGGGGTGTGATCATGGATGTGGACGACACCTAAAATAATTTTATGTATTTACTTTTTGGAAAGACTGACTTACTTTCATACTTATAATACTTACATCTAGTATGAAATCCATTCTGGGAGGGCAATTCTTAATGGTGTTCCCTGAGCTGACGTGGACTTCTAAATCCAAGACCCTTTTCTATTACACAACACAGATGCTATCTGTCACCACTTAAGAAAGTGTCATAATTTTGAGAATCTCTTATCTAAAAATTTACCATTCAAGAATCTATTACTACTTTCAGTTCACTTAATAGGACTGTCCCTACCCCACACCCAGTATTCAGTTTAACATTTTATTCTCTGAAATTTCAGTTAATTACAAATAATGATAGCCTTCTTGGTTGCAGCCTGAACAATGGATTGTGACTAATCCAAATAAACAGCACAAAGAAAGTACATAGAAAAAATAATCTGTTTAGATACAGATCATTCTCTAATTATCATGTATGCACGAAGAAAGCAGCAATAAAAACACCCATATTGCTCCCGGTTCACAAGGCCTTTGATATATTGTTTTTAAATGTCTAGCTTTCTATTACAGATCTTCTAGGTGTAGAATTATAAACTAATGAAACCCACCCATTTTACTAGTAATTTAGACTAGTCCTTGCATTGGTGGCCTTAGATACTCATAAGAAAAAACTAATGTAAGTCCAGGTATTAATAAATTAGATAACCACCAAAAGAATAAAAACACAGGCTGGGCGTAGTGGCACATGCCTGTAATCCCAGCATATTGGGAGGACGAGGCAGACCGATCATGAGGTCAAGAGATCAAGACCATCCAGGCCAAGATGATGAAACCCTGTCTCTACTAAAAATACAAAAGTTAGCTGGGCGTGGTGGCATGCGCCCGTAGCCCCAGCTACTCAGGAGGCTGAGGCAGGAGAATCACTTGGAGGCGGAGGTTGCAGCGAGCTGAGATCGCGCCACTGCACTCCAGCCTGGCGAAAAAGTGAGACTCCATATCAAAAAAAAAAAAACAAAAACAAAACCCAACTCACAAAGTATGACTTTCCTACCGATATTTTTTAGATGCATGTTAACAGCAGGAAATAAGAGAAAAAAATACCATAAGTAGTAAACAAAAAATAGTTTGACAGACTTTTCCAGACTTGCAGTTAACTCTTATCCTTTGGCAAAGTCTTTGTTTATTAATCTACGCTGGTCATTCCCAAAGGGTGGTTCCCAGACCACATCTGCATCACCTGGGAACATGTTAGAAACACAGCTTTTCAGACCCCACCCAAGATATACCAAAATTAGAAACTTGGAGGTGGGGCCCAGCAATCTTGTGTGTTAACATCCCCTCCAAGTGATTCTGATATACACAAAAATTTGAGAATTAATGATGTAAGCAAACATTTAGTACCACAGAAAGTATCATCTGTATTTCCAAACCTTCAGGATGGCATCTAACCGCTACAGCAATTCTTGTCATATCACTCATAAAGTACAAAGTTAGTCGTTTCTTTTTTTTTTTTTTTTTTGAGACAGAGTCTCACTGTGTCACCCAGGCTGGAGTGCAGTGGCGCTATCTTGGCTCACTGCAAGCTCCGTCTCCCAGATTCCAGCAATTCTCCTGCCGCAGCCTCCCAAGTACCTGGGGTTACAGGTGTGCACCAACACCCCTGGCTAATTTTTGTATTTTCAGTAGAGACAGGGTTTCACCATGTTGGCCAGGCTGGTCTTGAACTCCTGACCTCAAGTGATCTGCCTGCCTTGGCCTCCCAAAGTGCTGGGATTACAGGCGTGAGCCACTGCGTCCAGCAAAATTAGTCATTTCTATCTCTCTCATCCCTGGAGGGAGGAAACTGTTTCAGTTGGCCCTCTATATCCATGAGTTCTGCATCTGTGGATTCAACCAACTGTGAATTGAAAATATTTGGAAGGGAAAAAAAGGATGGTTGTGTCTGTACTGAACATGTGCAGACTTTTTTTCTTGTCATTATTTCCTCAACAATACCATATAACAACTGTTTACCAGCATTTACACTGCATTAGATATTAGAGGTAAGCTAGAGATGATTTAAAATATACTAGAGGATATGTGTAGGTTATATGCAAACACTACACCATTTTATATGAGATTTAAGCATGCGTGGATTTTGGTATCCAAGGGGAGTCCTGGAACCAATCCCCCACAGGTACTGAAGGACAATTATACTTAACAGAGTATCTTCCAGACTGTAATAATGATTGATACGTTCAATGCCATTCTTATGCTCTCATCTTTCTGTAAAACTTTTGTTAAAATTAAATATATCCTTATTGTCTTAAGAAGCTGTTTTATCCCCATGTTTTCTCTCATGTTATTTAATATGATGTTAAATTATAAAAGGCTTATAGAGACATGTGATTTCTATACAGTGATACACAAATTCAAAGTGGTAAAATTTTAAGACAGAGAGGGAATGCTAAGTGGTTACTAAAACATAAACTCTTATCAAATGAAAAGTTTATGAATTATTAAAAAGGGAAAAACTGGAATCTAGCAGGAACATTTTTCAAAACAGAAATTTCTTTCCATCATATTGTTTTAAAGCAGATTTACCTGAGGTGCAACTGTGTGATCAATCAGATTCTCGGTTAGAGATGCAAGCAAGGCATCCAATTCATCTGTAGCCTCCTATGGAAGACAGGAATCTAGAGTTGTTAAATGACCCCTTTATCATCAGACGTTAAGTTTTTTCCATATCCTCTCAATTTATAATTCTGACGCAGGCCTGATTAGTGTTAATCCTTTAAACACACAGGGACACTCATGAATCATGGTTGTTAATGATTCCACTTCTGCATGGAGGGAAACCTATACTACAGTCAGGACATGAAAAAGCTAAAGTGCTATGTAAATTTTCAAACAGCTGTTCTCCTTTGGTAAGACAAAACTTGGGTAGGGTTATGACTATTCTGGCTCTTTTTAATTACAAAAAAATTTTTTTTGGCTGGATGAAGTGGCTCACACCTGTAATCCTGGCGCTCTGAAAGGCCAAGGCGGGAGGAGATCTCCTGAGCCCAGGAGTTCAAGACCAGCCTGAGCAATATAGTGAGACCTCATCTTCACAAAAACTGAGCAAAACTAGCTGGGCACAGTGGCACCCAGCTGTAGTCCCAGCTACTCAGGAGGCTGAGGTGGGAAGATCACTTGAGCCCGGGAGGTAGAGGCTGCAGTGAGCCAAGATTACACCACTGCACTCCAGCCTTGGTGACAGAGCGAGATTCTGCCTCAAAATGAATTTTAAAAATGTAAGGCCAGGCACGGTGGCTCAAGCCTGTAATCCCAGCACTTTGGGAGGCCGAGACGGGCGGATCATGAGGTCAGGAGATCGAGACCATCCTGGCTAACACAGTGAAACCCCGTCTCTACTAAAAAATACAAAAAACTAGCTGAGTGAGGTGGCGGGCACCTGTAGTCCCAGCTACTAGGGGGGCTGAGGCAGGAGAATGGCGTAAACCCCGGGAAGGCGGAGCTTGCAGTGAGCTGAGATCCGGACACTGCACTCCAGCCTGGGCGACAGAGCGAGACTCCGTCTCAAAAAAAAAAAAAAAAAAAAAAGTAAATACAGCCAGATGTGGTGGCTCAAGCCTGTAATCCCAGCACTTTGGGAGGCCGAGGTGGGTGGATAGTGAGGAAAGGAGATCTAGACCATCCTGGCTAACACAGTGAAACTCTGTCTCTACTAAAAACACAAAATATTAGCCAGGCCTGGTGGTGGGCGCCTGTAGTCCCAGCTACTCAGGAGGTTGAGGTAGGAGAATGGTGTGAACCTGGGAGGCAGAGGTTGCAGTGAGCCAAGATTGCGCCACTGCACTCCAGACTAGATGACAGAGCAAGACTCCGTCTCAAAGAAAAAAAAAAAGTAAATACAATAAAATAATTTAAAAAAAGTTTTTTGAGACAAGGTCTTGCCCTGTCCAGGCTGGAGTGCAGTGGCACAAGCATAACTCAGTGCAGCCCCAACATCCTGGGCCCGAGCCATCCTCCCACCTCAGCCTCCCAAGCAGCTGAAACTACAGGTGTGTGCCACCATGCCCAGACAATTTGTTTTTATAGAGACAGGGTCTCACTTATGTTGCCCAGGCTGATCTTGAATTCCTGGGTTCAAGTGATCCTCCTACCCTGGCCTCTCAAAGTGCTGGGATTACAAGTGTGAGCCACTGTGCCCACCCTCTTAACTTTTAGACTAGAGGAGAATCGTACTACTCCGTATGGTAATATCACACTTTGAACTCAAAAACAAACAAACAAATAAAAACCAATAATAGGTCAGCACAGGAGACAGTGGATAAAGGAGATGCCTAAATTCCAAATGCTCCTTTATCTAGACTTATGGGTGCTTCTGTTTGTAAAATAATACAATATGAACTCTCTCCCTATAAATGTTAATTAATACCTTTGGTTAACCAGTACTTGAAGTACCTTATAGAGGACACAATTCTCTACTGTGAGGGAGGGGGTCTGGGAGAATTTTAAAACAACAAAAGATAAAATGCCAATCTGGCAATAAACAATAGGAACCTAGGGCATAGCACACACAAAAAAAGGGCCCTTCATTCATACATTTCTTTCTTTTTTTGCGGGGGAGGTGGGGGACATGGTCTTGCTCTGTCATCCACGCTGTAGTGTAATGGTACAATCATAGCTCACTGCAGCCTGAATTTCCTGGGCTTACACGATCCTCCCACAACAGCTGCCCAAGAAGACAGGACTACAGGCATGTAAAGCTATGCGTGGCTAATTTAAAAAAAAAATTTTGTAGAAATGGGGTCTCCCTATGTTGCCCAGTCTTGTCTCAAACTCTTGGCCTCAAACCATCTTACCGCCTTGGCCTAAAGTGCTGGGATTATAGGCATGAGCCATCACACTCAGCCACCCATTTACACATTTCCATTTCTGCCTATATGCCTTCAGGTCTTGGAGAATCTCCTATTCATACTTCAACATGCAACTTAATTTAAACCACAAAAACATGAAAAATTGTTCTCTTGCATCTTCCCCCCCTGCTGCCTGGACTAAGTGCACCATAACAGCTCGTGCAAGTCTCTACCACAATGTATTACAATTCTCTCTCCCACTAGACTATAGGTAGTTAAGCTGAGACCATGTTTCATTCATTCATTTTTGAATCTTTAATACTTAATAAGTTGTCTGGTACATATTATATATGCAATAAATCTTTGAACTAAATGTCCTTCTCTGCTTTAAAAACATCTCAGGTTCTGCTTAATGATTTCCAATGATTAATCAATGTATCTTTTCAGATTTTAATTAGCAGAAAAGAAATGCCTGACTGAAGATATTTTAGGTTGGGTTTTTTCTTTAAGTCTAAAACTCTGAAAGATACTGATATACCTAAATACCAACCATACACTTTCATTGAGTAGTGAGAATACAAGTGATTTTTAATTTTTCCTTTTTGTGAAGTATTTGGCAAATTACAAGAGATGTACATTATGCAATAAAAGAGACAAATGGTAAGTGTTCATGCAAGGACAATTTTTAATTTAACTTGCAAATTAAAACATTCATTGGCAATAAACTGGGTTTCTATGATTTCTGAATTGGTAAGGGGTTTAGCAAGTGGATACAGAAAAGGCAGAAGTTGAGATGAGCTGGTTATGTTGCAATGTAATTAGTGGTAGGTCTCTGTTATTTCAAAAAGTTTGTTTCAATCAACAAATGTTTATTTAGTGTCAATTATGTGCCAGGTGCTATTTGAGACACTTAGGCTACCCCAGCACTTTGGGAGGCCAAGGTAGTAGAACTGCTTAAGGGCAGGAGTTTGAGACCAGCCTGAGGGATACAGCAATGAACAAAACAGGTCAAGTCTCTCACACAGCTTACATTCCCTAGAGCAGCAGTCCCCAACCTTTTTGCCACCAAGGACCAGTTTGGTGGAAGACAATTTTTCCAAGGACCAGGTTTGGGGGTGGGGTATGGTTTTGGAATGAAACTGTTCCACCTCAAATCATCAGGCATTAGATTCTTACGAGGAGTGAGCAACCTAGATCCCTCGTGTGCACAGTTCACAGTAGGGTTTGCACTCCTATGAGACTAACACCACAGCTGATCTGACAGGAAGTGGAACTCACGCGACAATGGTTGCCTGCAGCTCACCTCCTGCTGTGTGGCCCAGTTCCTAACAGGCCATGAACCAGTACCGGCATAAAGCACAGGGATTGGGGACCCCTGCCCTAGAGTAAATGAAACTACTAATTCAACAAGATCCCTTATTTCTTTCATCGAAGAAACACTTAGTCACCATTTGCATGCAACACTGTATCTTAAAAGGAAATATGAGTGAAAGCATAGCCAACATCCAAAACCAGCCCCAAAATATAAACAAAGTACACACAAACTGGAGAAGAATGCCTAAGATCCTCTTGTGAGTGGTGTGGCAACAGGATTCTCCCTAGAGAACTGTGGCTCAATCCTTTTATCACATCTGTTTTTTTTTTGAGACAGTCTCACTCAGGATGGAGTGCAGTGGCATGATCTCAGTTCACTGCAACCTCTACCTCCCATGCTCAAGTTGATCCTTCTGTCTCAGCCTCCTGAGAAGCTGGGACCATAGGCACATGCCACCATGCCCAGCTAATTTTTTGTATTTTTGGTAGAGACAGGTTGTGCCATGTTGCTCAGGCTGGTCTCAAACTCCTGAGCTCAAGGGGTCCGCATGCCTCGGCCTCCCAAAGTGCTGGAATTATAGGTGTGAGCCCCTGTGCTCGGCCGCTCTTCTCACATCTTAAGTCCCAGTGTCCATCAGTAATCACTAGATGCCCTTGGTTATACTGCAAGATTCAATTCAAAATTGTCTTTGGCAAAAATTTTAAGAAGTAAAAGTATTCTTACCTTTAGAACAGAACCACTGTCGGCAGGTGTGATATACGTCAGAGTCTCAAGAGACTGTTTGGGGAGGGGCACATTATTCTCATTTAACACAGCACTAGGAAGAAGAAGATAAACTCACATCATATAGGACCTGGGTCCAGGCAGGATTTTCAAAGAAGGGGCTTAGGAAAGAAGTGCAACAAATTCATGTAGGAAAAGGTATATGAAAAAATGCTCAACATCACTAATCATCAGGGAAATGCAAATTCAAACTACGATGAGACATCATCTCACTCCAGTTAAAATGGCTTTATAATTAAAAAGATAGGCAATAACAGATGCTGGTGAGGACCCATAGAAAGGGTAACCCTCTTATGCTGCTGGTGGGAATGTAAATTAGTACAGCAACTTTAAAGAACAGTATGGCGGTTCCTCAGAAACTAGAAAGAGAATGACCGTATGGTCCAGCAATTCCACTACTGGGTAAACATCCAAAAGAAAGAAAATCAATATATCAAAAAGACACCTGCACTCCCATTCTTATTGCAGTTCTACTCACTACAGTCAAAATACAGAACTGACCTAAGTGCCCATCAAGTGCTTAATGTATTATCACATGTACCCTGAAACAAAGTACATCTATAGTGCATCAATATTTTAAAAAATGAAACCGTGGACAAAGAAGGAAACCAAGAAAACAATGTGCCAACAAATATAGAATATTAATAAATAAGAAAAATTATAAAAATGAATTAACAACTTTGAAGCTGAAAAGTATAATTGTTTTTTAACTTCAGAGGTACATGTGCAGGTTTGTTATACAGGTAAACTTGTATCATGGGAGTTTGTTGTACAGATTATTCTGTCAGCCAAGTATTAAGCCTAGTACCCATTAGTTATTTTTCGTGATCCTCTCCCTCCTGGTGTGCTCTACCTTCTGACAGGCTCCACTGTCTGTCTTTCTCCTCTATGTGTCCATGTGTTCTCATCATTTAGCTACCACTTTACGCAGTATTTGGTTTTCTGTTCCTGTGTTAGTTTGCTAAGGATAACGGCCTCCAGCTCCACCCATGTTTCTGCAAAGGACACAATTTCATTCTATTTCATTCTTTTTTATGGCTGTATAGTATTTCAAGGTGTGTACATATC
Source organism: Piliocolobus tephrosceles (assembly GCF_002776525.5). NCBI lineage: Eukaryota > Metazoa > Chordata > Mammalia > Primates > Cercopithecidae > Piliocolobus > Piliocolobus tephrosceles. The sequence goes on along the minus strand of NC_045444.1, from coordinate 2,253,407 downwards.
ACATTTTAAAAATCCAGTCTGCCACTGATGGGCATTTAGGTTGATTCTATGTCTTTGCTACTGTGAATAGTACTGGAATGAACATACGTGTGCATGTGTCTTTATGACAGAATGACTTATATTCCTTTGGGTATATACCCAAGTAATGGGATTGCTGGGTTGAATGGTATTTGTTTTAGGTCTTTGAGGAATCACCCACTGTTTTTCCACAATGGCTAAACAAATTTACAGTCCTACCAACAGTGTATAAGCGTTCCTGTTTCTCTGCAACCTCGCCTGTTATTGTTTGATTTTTTTTAATAATAGCCATTCTGACTGGTTGAGTTGGTGTCTCACTGTGGTTTTGATTTGGATTTCTCTAATGATCAGTGATGTTGAACTGTTTTCTATATGCTTGTTGGCCACATATAAGTCTTCTTTTGAAAGGTGTCTGTTCAAGTCCTTTGCCCACTTTTTAATGGGTTTTTTTTTTTTCTTGTAAATTTGCTTCAGTTCCTTATAGATGCTGGATATTAGACTTTTGTCAGATGCATAGTTTGCAAAACTGTTCTCCCATTCTGTGGGCTTTCTGCTTACTTGGCTGAGTTTCTTTTGCTATGCAGAAGCTCTTTAATTAGATCTCATTTATCAATTTTTGCTTTTGCTGCAATTGCTTTTAGCATCTTCTTCATGAAATCTTTGCCCGTTCCTATGTCCAGAATGGTATTGCCTAGATTGTCTTCCAGGGTTTTTATAGTTTTGGGTTTTACATTTAAGTCTTTAATCTGCCTTGAGTTGATTTTTGCACATAGTATAAGGAAGTGGTCCAATTTCAATCTTCCACATATAGTTAGCCAGTTATCCCAGCACCATTTATTGAATAGGGAACTGTTTCCCCATTGCTTGTTTCTGTCAGCTTTGTCGAATATCAGATAGTTGTAGGTGTGTGGCACGATTTCTGGGCTCCATTCTGTCCCACTGGTCTATGTGTCAGTTTTTATACCAGTACCATGCTGTTTTGGTTACTGTAGCCCTAGAGTATAGTCTGAAGTCAGGTAGCATAATGCCTCCAGCTACCTCTTTTTGCTTAGGATTGCCTTGGCTATTTGGGCTCTTTTTTGGTTCCATATGAATTTTAAAATAGTTTCTTCAAGTTCTGTGAAGAATGTTATCAGTAGTTTAACAGAAATATTATTGAATCTATAAATTACTTCGGGCAATATGGCCATTTTAATGATATTGATTCTTCCTACCCATGGGCATGAAATGTTTTTCCATTACTCTGTGTCATCTCTGATTTCGTTAAGCAGTGTTTTGTAGCTCTCCTTGTAGAGATCCTTCACCTCCCTGGAAACCAAGAAAATCCTAGGTATTTTATTCTTTTTAGGGCAACTGTGAATAGGACTGCATTCCTGATTTGGCTCTCGGCTTGACTATTGTTGGTGAATAGGAATGCTAGTGATTTTTGAACACTGATTTTGTATCCTGAGACTTTGATGAAGTTGTTTATCAGCTTAAGGGGCTTTCAGGCCAAGACTATGGGGTTTTCTAGATATAGAATCATGTCATCTGCAAACATAGTTTGACTTCCTCGCTTCCTATTTGGATTCCCCTTATTTCTTTCTCTTGCCTGATTGCTCTGAGTAGGTCTTCCAATACTATGTTAACAGGAGTGATGAGAGAGGGTATCTTTTCTTGTGCCAGTTCTCAAGGGGGAATGCTTCCAGCTTTTGCCCATTTAGTATGATGTTGGCTGTGGGTTTGTCAGAGATGGCTTTTATTATTTTGAGGTATGTTCCTTGAATACTTATTTTATTGAGAGTTTTTAACCTGAAGCAGTGTTGAGTTTTATCAAAACCCTTTTCTGCATCTATTGCGATAATCATGTGATTTCTGTTTTTAGTTCTGTTTATGTGATGAATCACATTTATTGATTTGCATATGCTGAACCAACCTTGCATCCCAGGTTGGATCTGACTGTGGTGGATAAGCTTTTTGATGTGCTGCTGGATTCAGTTTGCCAGTGTTTTGTTGAGTATTTTTGCATCGATGTTCATCAAGAATACTGGCCTGAAGTTTTCTTTTTTTGTTGTGTCATTGCCAGGTGTTCGTATCAGGATGATGCTGCCTTCGTAGAATGAGTTAGGGAGGAGTCTCTCCTCCTCAATTTTTTGAAATAGTTTCAGCAGTAATGGTACCAGCTTTTCTTTGCATATCTGGTAGAATTCAACTGTGAATCTCTCTAATCCTGGGCTTTTTTTGTTTGGTAGGCTGTTTACTACTGATTCAATTTTGGAGCTCATTATTGGTCTGTTCAGGATTCAATTTCTTCCTGGCTGCCTTGAGAGAGCGTGTGTGTCCAGGAATTTATTAATTTCTTCTAGATTTTCTAGTTTATGGGCATAGAGGTGTTTGTAATATTCTCTGATAGTTACGTGTATTTCTGTGGAATCAGTAGTAATATCTCCTTTGTTGTTTCTGATTGTGTTTATTTAGATCCTCTCTCTTATTAGTCTACCTCGTGGTCTGTTTTATTATTTTTTTCCAAAAAAGAAACAACTCCTGAATTCATTGATCTTTTGTGGTTTTTTGGATTTTTTTTTGAGACAGAGTCTCACTGTTTCCCAGGCTGGAGTGCGATGGTGCAATCTCAGCTCACTGCAACCTCCACCTCCCAGGTTCAAGTTATTCTTGAATCTCAGCATTCAAAGTAGCTGGGATAACAGGCGTGTGCCACCCCACCCATCTAATTTTTGTATTTTTAGTAGAGATGAGCTTTCGCCATGTTGGTCAGGCTGGTCTTGAATGCCTGGTCTCAAGTGATCCATCCACCTCCACCTTCCAAAGTGCTGGGATTACAGGCATGAGTCACCACACCTGCCTTATTTATCTTTTCAATGTTTTTTTTTTTTTTTTTTTTTTTTTTTTTTTTG